>NC_072766.1:5291021-5473476 GCF_022539595.1 Amphiprion ocellaris
GGCCATGGATCCAGAAAGAACAAGACCCCCAAGGGGAAGGGACAGACACCAGGGCTGGGACAGGGACAAGCAGACCCTTTAGCTGCCTGGAAGGGCTTCTCTCAGAACCATCTGGTACAGTCTCTAGTAGATTTGTTTCGTGGAGGAGAGTCTGGGATTGGGATTCCTGGAGTTAGTATCCCTGGAGTTGGAATTCCTGGGGTGGGGATCCCTGGGACATGTAACCCCACAGCTGGTCTTCCAGCTAACAAGGAATCTGACGACTCAGGAGATGACGATGATGATGAGGATGATGATCTGGAGGAGGAGGAAGATGAAGAGGACTCAGATGATAGTCTGTCAGGTTGGTACCTTGTGTGTGCATCAGTAAATGCTACTTTCCTAATTTTTGAGATAAAATGTTAACTTCAGCGCTGCAGGTAACAATTATAATAATTGCAGATAATTCTTCTGATTATTTTCTGGATTACTGGATTAATTAATCATTCAGCATATTAAATGTCAAACTTGCGGGATATGCCCAACACGATTTTTCTGAAGCCTAAGTTGAAGTTGCTATCACATAAAAGCATCAAATTCTCACAGGGGATAGTACAATATTCTGTATTTTTGCCTGATAAATAACTTCATAGATCTGAATAGTTGAAAGTTATCTTTCTTTAGATTAATTAATTGATCAACTGTTCGAGCTAAGAAATTAATTTGAAATCCCCAAACCACACTCATTTAAGAAAAACTGTCCGTTTAATTGGCATCTTTTATTGGTGAATTAATGCCTCTATAATTTTGAACTACTTATCCCAATTGGCATCCTGTGTCCCATTTCAGAGTCTGACAGCAACTCAGACAGTGACATCTCTGGGAAGAAAGTGAAGGAAATGAAGCTGCTGCCATCTGGATCATCCAAGAAGGAGATGACTGCCCGCAGGCTAACCAAAGGCCCAGAACTGCTGAACACCTCAACCAATCACACCGCCACCAGCTGCTCCCCTCTCAACCTACAGGTCATCAAGACTCCCACCATTGCCACCAGCTCCAGTGCCTTGGCCTATCACAGCTCTCCAGGCTCCTCCTCCTATAGCCTAGCCTCACCTTTAGGTAATGTGTTCAAAATCCTGTGTGCAGAAAGTGTTTAATTGAGAGGTGAAGGATGGTTTTAGTAGGATCTAATACTGAATAAAGTCATATAAAGTACCACAAAGAAGTATACTACAGAAGTAACCCAATGCTGCCCAGAGCAAGTATCTCCCTGTAATGATTATGACGAGGGACTGGTAATTTTAGGCAAGCAGGAAGAAAGCAGTTGGTTGTCATGGCTGTGCGGTCCTGCAGGGGCATGCCCAGGAGCCCTGACAACTTGTTTGGCACAACAACAAGGTTTAGTTCCACCTTCTTTTAATGTGGAGAGGTTACCCAGAACAGAGAAAACAGAACATACGTGCAGCTTGTCAGGAATGTTTCAAGCAGACATTTTCTCCTTCTGTAAATTATTTTCTTTATACACATTTATATATCAGGCTTGGACTTTTAGTTGTATGGCTTAGCTTTTGTGGCCACAAGATGCTAGTAAATGCAGTGAAAGTAGCAGTGTGGATGCGTTTATCTTCTTGGTTGGTATGACAACTGATAGGTTCAGGGGCTTTGTCTCTGCTATTATATATACATATATATGAGTTTTGTTGATATTCATGGTTGATGTCTCTCTACAGGTTTAGGAAAGAGGAAGAGGGTGATGGATGAGAAGGAGTTGATGATACCTCTGGAGTTGGGGTATGTACAAATGGTGGAGAAAAAGCAAGCTCATATAAAGTGATTCACCTCTCATTGTGTTTCAACTTTTGTCACTATCACCATCTCATCCACACATGGTCACATTTGTACGATGCACTCTGTTATTGGGAACTCTGGTGTTATGTTTGTTTTTTTTCATTCTTGGAAACCTAGGTGGCGGAGAGAAACAAGAATCAAATCAGTGGCTGGACGGCCGCAGGGCGAAGTGGCCTACTATGCCCCCTGTGGCAAGAAACTGAGGCAGTACCCTGACGTGATGAAGGTACCTCGACCTCACAGCGCTACTGTGTTGTCTACATCCATGCTACAGAAGCAGATGTTTTTTGGCAAACAGATGAGCAGTGTAGTTTGTAACAAGGATGACAGTGGGATTCATTATTGGAAGAATTGTACAAGATTTCTCTTACAAGAATATTGTTACTAATAATTCCAGAACTGCTCATCTACATTGCTCAAAGAAATGCTTTTGTATCAAGATTTGCTACATATTATATATGCTATTGCTCCAGCTGCACTCCAACCCCACCCTGCTTTCTATGACCCTAATAGTGAGAGCTGATATTCTTAGATTCACTTCTTGTGCCACTTTTTTTTTTTTTTTTTTTTTTTTTTATATACCTCTCCTTCCCCTCCCCCCTCACCCAAAAATGATTAATGGTTAGTGTTGGGATGCACAACTTTGGCCCCGTTAGTACAGTGTATCAAAGTCTATAATCTTCTTTGTTTACTTCATCAAAAGCTCAATCACACTGATTGCCAAAACTGCCTTTGAGTGTAGCAACGCAAACAAAAAAATGTCCACGGAGTAACACTCACTCACTGCTAGTCAGTCAGTAGACAGTAAAAGCCTAGCAATGCCACAGATAAATAAGAAAGGGCCTGAATTGTGCACCCCAAGGTCAGAACCGTTTTTCTCTCCTGAGAGCTTTTGCTCTTTTTTTGTCCCCTGGCTTTTATAATGATTAGTAGCACTGCACAGATGCACTGTAACCGTAGACTCCCTTCAATCTAGTGCCTCCCAGTTGCTTTTCAATGTCGCTAATTTCGCAATTTTTTTTCTGCCTAAACCAACGCCATTATTATTTTCTCTTCTGTAGTATCTATCCAGAAATGGAATAAGTGGCATCACGCGTGATAATTTTAGCTTCAGTGCAAAGATAAGGGTTGGTGACTTCTATGAAGCCAGAGAAGGACCCCAGGTGACTGCCTTTCATCTCTCTCTCTCTCTCTCTCTCTCCCTGATCCCTGTTCATCTTTTCATCTAGCGGCAGGCAAAGCTTCATGCAGCAGTCACTGTCAGGGCATGGATAGGAATCAACCAAAACCCTCAGTAGTCCTAGTTCATAGACCTCTCACTGTGCATGGAGAAATGTAATAATCAGCTGACATTACTTCCACAGGTGACCAGTGATACATGCCATGTTATGTGACTGTGACACAAAGAGATAAACTAGCAAATGGATGTCTGTGTCTTATTGGAAGCAGTGCAGAGAAAATACCCGAGAATAGATATATACAGTGCTGAGGGGCAAGAGAAACAGATTGCATAAAACTTTAAATAGATTATCAAAGATAGATAAGAAAATGAGTAATTCCTATTTAATCTACTATTCAGCCAGTGTTTAACTCCGTATTACAGATAATATAATGATGTATCATTAAAAAAAAAGAAGTAGAAGAATATTGTTTTTTAATCTCTGTTGAATATATCCAGATCAGAGTCTAGCCAGCTAATTCTTAAATTGTTCCTGAGTCACATGAAATGATGTTTGCCAGCAAGTGATTCACTGTGACATCTCTCCCCACCCCTCCCAATCTCTCCACTTTTTTTTAATTGTTTTCCTCCAGGGTTTACAATGGAGCCTGTTGAAGGAAGAGGAGGTCATTCCTCGTATTTTGGCGATGGAAGGCCGCAGGGGTCGTCCCCCAAATTCCGAGCGTCAGGTAGCAGGCGATGGCGCCAAAGGTAACCGACGGAGGAAGGGACGACCCCCTAATGTAGGCGATCCGCTGGCGCCCGAGGGCCCCAGTCCCAGCGAGGTCAAACTTCTGCGCAAACTGGAGGCTCAAGGTTAGCAGAGGAAATGAGCCCTGAAATGTGTTTGTTAGAAGTGTATGTGCCATTAATCAAGCAGCCATTATTCAGGTAGTGAAGCAAAGGAAGAGCTTCAGTTGAAATTCGTATTTTTTTTTGTTAGTATATGGACAAGTTGTTTTTTTTCCTGTCATGCTTATTTGTTAGATACATTTCTGTATAATTATGTTTATTCTTGCCCAGAAGAACATTGTTAGCATGCTTTTTTTATATTTTTGTGTACTTTTGGTAATAAAATGACTCCTCCGATTGCCAAGTAAAATTAGCCTTAGGGCCCAAGAAGCTTTTAATGGTCAATTCTGCCCTTGTAAAAACATTTTAATTCACAAATTTACTAAATATATGTTATTTTTTATTGTTTTATAACTACTAAACAAAACTATATAAAGGCTAAAGAATGATCTCAGTCAAAAATGCTGGGTAAGACTACAGTAGCATTTAGGCATTCCCCTGAAACTTCTCACTGACAATGCCTTTCTTTCCACTCTGTGTAGAAATCGCTCGACAGGCTGCCCAGATGAAACTGATGAGAAAACTGGAAAAGCAGGCACTGGCGCGTGCAGCCAAAGAAGCTCGGAAACAGCAAGGTAAGAGAGCGCAGGGCTGTAAACATGCTGGTGGAGGTTATTCAGTTGGTCAGTCTGTCACTTCAGACTGCTTTGATCTACGTAAATGAGTGCAGTATAAGGACCAGCAGGGCCTGTTGGGGGAACTCATGCTGCTCATATAGCCTTTTTTTCATATGTAGGTTTAGATTTATTTCCATTACTTTAAAGCACAAGCTTTAATCTTCTTTCTGCTCTAATCTTTAATACAACCATGCTGCTGGTTACAGATGTTATGCTTATATGTTTTTTTTATCCGTATAAATGGTGATGAAGTGAAAAAGTCAAATCAAAATCTCAAGATTGTTTGCTGAGCCCTAACGTAAATTCAAAACTGGAACCAGACAACGTCAATATTCTGAAATATATAATGCATCAAAAAATTAAACAAGCAGAAATAACAAAACTAATCTGTTCTTTCAACACTTTTACTTTTAATTCTACTTTTTTCTTTCACTTCAATGTGTAAATGAGCACACTCAGATCCACTGCATATATCTGTTGACCCTTGTGACCGTAAAACTATGCGCCTTTATCTAAACCGTCCTATCTGTCTAAAATCTTAGAATTACACACATGACCCAGAGAACTATCGACCTTCTGTATATCCAGACTGTCCTGTCTTGTCCAAAATCCTGGAATCACTAGTCGACTCACAGCTACGCGGCTTCCTGGAGAATAATAATGTCCCTCACCCACAGCCATCTGGCTTTAGACCTGGTCGTAGCACAATACCTGCTGCAACTGTTGTTATGGATGGGATTGTTAACTCACTTAATTAAAAAACACTGTGTTTATTAGAGCGTTTTGCTTTCTGTGAGTTTTGATGTTTCTGCTTCCAAATGGTTCAAATCAAATCTCTCAGATAGAGTTCAAACTGTTGTTGCTGATGGCTTCACATCAGATGATTCATAAATGTGTCCCTCAAGGTTCAATATTAGGCCCACTGCTGTTTACTTTGTAGAAACATTACATTTATTTTCCAACTCTGCACTGTAATGCCAATTTTGGTGACCCTGCAGACCTCCCTGTCGAATTTAAAACACACTCCAAGAAGACAAAACATGTTTATTTGCACCACTGATGCTTCCAGTCCCATCCATGTTCTGTGTGGAGATCTAACAGTCCAGTAATTACAAATGCTTAGGAATCTGGCAGGACAGCAGATTGTCCTACAAATCTCATGTTGAGCATTTGGCTAAAAAATTAAATATTCCAATTGGATTCTTTTTATCCAAATAGACTTTGTTTCTCCTTTGACAACACTAAAAACATTATTTAGTCCACCAAACTGTCTATATTGAATTATTGAGATCTCCTGGAAAGCACAGGACTCATTAAACAAGACAGCTCTGACACTCAGCGCTGTGAGTTTTATGAAAGGGTTGGATGGTCATCTCTGGCATCTGGAAAGGCATCAGAATACCTGTGTCTTCATTTATAAGTCTAAGCTGCTGAGATATTTGACATCCTTCGTCGAGTTCAGAGCTAATAACCATGACACCAGACCACAGAGGACGCTGGCTTTGAAAGTTTCTCACATGAACTTGAAAGTGGTGCAAACTGGTTTCTGTTTCTCTGAACCGCAATACTGGAATGAACAGCAACGCAGTTCGAAGTTAGAGACACTCACTCCTCTTTAAAGCTTTATTAATTATATTTCAAATAATATTTGTGAGCTTTGCAATCTGTGTGTCTGTGTGTCTATACGTTAGTTGTTTTCTGTCAATTAAATAAGATATCATCTGGCATCTGAGTAATTTATTCTTAGATTTCTCTCGGAAGAGAGATTTTAATGAAATTTCTTGAATAAATAATGTTTCACTTGCTTAATGAGGACTGGTCAGGTTAATAATGTCATCCAGGCCTAAGAATCAGTGACACCTGGTCATAGTGCGACTGTCTTTGCGTTTTCATTATTGCTGTATGCTTATGGCTGGTTAAGGTAATCTTATTATGCACCCTACTGCTGGAAATTTGTTCTCTGAATTTCTCAGCCTCTCATTTAAAATACACCCTGATCTCAGCGAGACCTCTTGAATAAATAAAGCTTAACAACTGTAGTGCAGGTGATTTTTCTGGACACTAACATACCACCAACTTGACTCTTGCAGCTATCATGGCAGCAGAGGAGAGGAGGAAGCAGAAAGAGCAGATCAAGATTCTCAAGCAGCAGGTGGGTCTTCTTTACGGGTGTTCTGACAATATCCCCCTCCTCTTTTTCCTTATCTAAGTGTCCCGACACACGTACTCCCTGTGAGCACTGCAGGAAATGTTGGATGGTTGTTTTCTGATCCATTTACAGCTCACTTTTCAATTAACATCATTACTTGCTGTACTAAACTTGTTGTCTTTTTGCTTAGCCCTGTTGGAATAGAGTGATTGGAAAGTGATTTTATCTGGGGATGTTTTCCAATGTCTGAAATATTAAGAGATTATGTTTTCTTTTTTTTTTTTTTACAGGAAAAGATCAAGCGTATTCAGCAGATTCGAATGGAGAAGGAACTCAGAGCGCAGCAAATTTTGGAGGTACAGAATCTGATCCAACAGCACCTCTGATTAAGCAGAACATTCCTGGATAGCTACAGCCCCTCAGTCTATAGTGTTTTAATCTTCCTAAAGCTCATTACTGAACAGCGGCATGCATTGGAGGGAGTTGCGTCTTCTTAGGCATAATTCCACATGGAACTAATGCTAAATTGGTCTTGGTTGACGGCTGTTGAATATTAAAATGGCTGTTGCTGCCTCTTCAGACCTTATTTAAATTGGACAGAAAAGTCTTTTTTCATCAGACAACAGGAACAGTTTAGCATAAGTGGGTCGAGGAAAAAAAAAGGTGCTGTTTTTCCACACGCAAACACACATCCAAAGATGCGTACACATCCACGTACACACATATGCACAATTATACTGTAGGAGCTTCAAAGTGTTTTAGCAGGACTAAATCAATTTTGAGTTGACACGGTTGGCAAGCCACTCTTAACAGGAGGCTTCAACATTTTCACAATTACGTGTTAAAGAGATACATTATTCATTCACTGTGTTTTACAAATTTGACTGGCATTCAGGAGCATGAAATCTTTGCTCAAACCAGAAAACTGCAAACAATCAGTTAAAGTGCAGCAAAGCCCTCAACCAAGACTGATTGATATATGTCTGTGTCTGTGATTCTTGACCTTAATCTTTATTCATAGGCCAAACGGAAAAAGAAAGAAGAAGCTGCCAATGCTAAAATATTGGAAGCTGAAAAACGGATAAAGGTATGTTTATATGTGTTAAATTACACCTATAATATACATCGCATATGTGTCATGGAACCTTTGGTGATCAAGAATAACACTGTATAATACACGCACTGTGCTGCGGGCCTTTCTCTGATTAAGTTGAATTAGGACAGCCCTTTTAAGAGGGCTGAAATTCCATCAGTCTGTAGCGATTTTCATGATATTGACACTATGGAAGCATATTGATTTTTCCCTCATCTTCTCATTCTCGCCTTCAAGGAGAAAGAGTTGAGGAGACAGCAGGCTGAGATTCTCAAACACCAGGTAGGCATTCGCTACAACTTGCTCAGGATCTTGAACGTAATAGTTACTGCTGAATAAAACCACTTACCTCAAATGTCCCTTTTATAAGAATCTGTAGATGTGTGTGTGTGTGTGTGTGTGTGTGTGTGTGTGAGAGAGAGAGAGAAAGATAGAGAATACATGTGCATCAATGTGGATTTAAATGCAGACAAGTGTGTGAGTGTGTATGAATTACCAAGCATCTGTTTAATGAAAGTCTGCAGTATTTCTCTTTATTAAAGCCCATGCTTATTGGTATTGGATATTACTTCTGTTCCATAATATTTTGCCAACTCTCTCTGCCAGGAGATGGAGAGGCATAGACTAGATATGGTATGGGTATGTTTATTTTTGTACATCTAACACCTGCATCGTGTAACTGGTTGTGTTATGGTTGTCATAGCAATGCATTAAGTGTAGCACTGGCTGCTGTCATACTACATTCTTCTGCATGGCTTTCCAGCAAAACCAACAAAAGAGAAAAAGAGTCAGTATGCTGCCTCCATCTGCTCGTCCTGAGGGACAACTGACCCTGTCATGGTGGCCAGGCAGCTTCTGTCCCCCTCCCCCATCCTCCCCTTCTACTCAGAATGCATTGCAAAGACTGCTAGCCAATCCACACTCACTGTCTGAAAGTGCGCTCGAGGAGTTTCCATCCATCACATACATCGTCTAACTGTTGTATTGGAGTAGCCTGTGTTACCCATGAGTGCTTGACGATTTCGGCCCAGACATTGAGCTTGTGTCTGTTCGTCCGTGCATCTGTTCTGCAGTCCACAGAGTGCTGGACTTTAACCTGCCCCATCCCAGCCTCTCTGTCATTCACTGTTCCTGTACTCTGCACAAAAGAATGAAAACAGCTACTGAGAGTCATTTTGTCTTTATGGTGGAGACACTTCCAGGCAGATTTCCCTCACACCCCACCTCTCCTAGTTTGGCGAGGGTGCAGCACAGCTTTTGCTTGAAAATAGACCTGTTAGACTGTAGAACAAGAATATAATCAATTCCACCATGGGGACAAATATGGTTCTGTGTAGCATTTTATTTTGGCCTGGCTCTCCTGCTTGTAGCCCTTTTCACTCATACACAGTCGCAGCTGAATCTAAAGGTCTGCCTATCTGTTTCACAGTGGACTGAGCTGATTACTGCATCAACCCCTTGTATCTTCACTCAGAGCGCAATAAAGGGGGGGAAACTGAGATGCGTGAAATAATCCCGGTATTGAAGGTTGTCACATGCAGTTGTGTTGCATTTGATTTATTGTAGCTTATTATCATAAAAAAACATTTAATATATTCGTTGTTTTCGATGAATTGGAATAAGATGAATGCCACAGGCCTCATGTCCTTTTTGAACTTGTCCTTTTTAAGTTTTCCAATTGTAGATAAATCAGATAATAATAATGATAATAATAGTAATAATAAGGGCAAAGAAATATTGTCGCAAAGTGTTTGACATCTAGCCTGTTTTGTTTATCACAATGACAAAACAATCCGCGCAAACAGCCCATTTTAGTTTCTATGTGCTGGAAATGTCCTTGGCAAGCCCTAATAGTGGCAATTGTGTCTTTCTGGTGGATCACAGAGGGAATGACAGTCTGATACGGTGGAACGGGAAACCTAAAGAGATCAAATAAAATGATAGTCAGTCACCAGTGATTCCTGTGCCCTTTTGCAGTAGACTGTGTATCATGCACCAAAGAACAACATAGATGTCTCATCCTCAGCAGTCACATACTGTGCTAATACGTAAGCTGCCAAAACCACTGAAGTGTAACTGCTCAGTTTGTAGCTACTCCTTACTATCCATTCCTTTTTGTCATCCCCTCACCAAATATTATTGGGAATGATGTGTCAAATAAACATTAGCATTGACTCATGTAATAGAATTTATTATTTTGATTGCAACGCCAGTGTGGCATGTCAGACGAGTCCTGGCAACTAGCGTTTTGTTGCTTTTGTTGTGTCAGCTTTAGTTTAGAGGCGCCGTCACCGATTCCAGCTGCTTCTCTTTTTTGAGCCTGTCATCACATCTACTTTGTATCGCATCTATGTGTCGCTTTTTGGTTGTCATTGTACTACTGTACTCTTCACTTATGCTTCCACCATACATGTGAAGTGTATACATGTGAAGCATCGTTTTGTGTTTGTTCAAGTATGGTGCCTCTATTGAATTTACTGCATCACAGTTTCACATTAATGCATAATAAACTTAGTCGACCTTGAGCTCTGCATGTATAGCGTGTGCTTGTTAAGGTGCCTCTGTGTTTTTTTCGCCACTCTAGGAGAGGGAAAGGAGGAGGCAACATGTAATGCTGATGAAGGCTGTTGAGGCTCGCAAGAAAGCAGAGGTAGTCCATATGCACACAAATAAATGCAGACACACATACATGCACAGTCCACTCCATAAAAAGAGCCTAAGTCATTATTCCCTCGATGGATTCCCGCTTTCTCTCCTTTTTGTGCGCTCTTTCCCTTCATTCATTTTTTTTCCTGCACACTTACCAAGTCAAAAGATTCTGGCCCTCAAGCACTTTTTCTTTGAATGCACAGCAGCATTAGGCTGAATTCTAACACTGCTCAGCAAAGTCAAGTAAACCTTCTTGTCTGTTTTCACACACACACACACACACACACACACACACACACACACACACACACACACACACACACACACAAATGCACGCACACACTTTGCTTCCCTAATGCTCCCTTGAATTTTGGACTCTCTAGGAGCGTGAACGCTTGCGGCAGGAGAAAAGGGATGAGAAGCGCTTGAACAAAGAGCGTAAACTGGAGCAACGGAGGCTGGAGCTGGAGATAGCGAGGGAACTGAAGAAGCCAAATGAAGATATGTGTCTGTCTGATCATAAGGTATTTTAGACAATAATTCATTATTATTATTATTATTATTATTATTATTATTATTATTATTATTATTATTATTATTATTATTATTATTATTATTGTGATAAGTTGAATGTTTTCTTGAGGGTCACTACAATAAGACCACATCGAAGTGAATATTTTTATTTGTGGAAGCATGCGCCCCCAAGTGGTCAAATGAGAGTACCGCAGAATCTAGACAATCAGCTGTTGTGACTGTAAATCGAAAAGCACCATTTTGATAGCAATCAACAGATGTGGGACATATATTTTTTAAATCCTGTTTTTTCTATAGTCCCAGTGGTGTTTTTTTCAGGTTCTCTTACAATAACACAATAAAAATCTCCTGTGTTCAGGCTCTCCCTGAGTTCTCCAGAATCCCTGGACTCATCCTTCCAGGACGTGCCGTGTCAGACTGTCTGATGCTGATGCAGTTCTTGCGAGGCTTCGGGAAGGTCTTAGGGCTTGATTTAAATGCAGATGTGCCCACTCTGGGAATGCTGCAGGAGGGCTTGCTCAATGTGGGGGACAGCATGGGCCAAGTTCAAGACCTGCTGGTCAAACTGCTTTCTCTGGCAGTCTGTGATCCGGGTTTGCCACCTGGACAAAAGGTGAGTTGCTGCAAAGGTTATTAGGTCATGCACTGCACTTGTATAGAAGTTTGAACCGGTAGTATCAGTTGTCTAGCTCTGTCTGGTAGTTCTAACAAGGACTGACTTTGATTCATACATATGACAATTAGTTAAAAGTTTTCAAGTATTTAAAATATCATATGTAGTATGTAGATTTAGCACCAGTGAAAAGCGCCTACAAAAATATAGCATTTGGGTTATAAAGTTAATGCACAAAGTCACTGAAATTCAGAGTTTTGGGTTTTATACTCGATATTTTGTTATTGATTTCCATGTTAATGCTTACTTACTTTCACATGCCATCTAATAATGTTATTTTTGGTTTTACATGTAAAGTTTATGTACTTTCTCCTTTGCTTTGACAAAAATGCATTGCTAATACTGTTGAAATGACAAATAGCAAGCTCTGAAGTCAAATCCACCAAATTTGCAAAGGAGGTGTTCATCAACTACTTTGTTTTCATCTTCTTCTGTACCAGACTAAAACCATGCTGGGGGACCACCTGACCAACGTTGGCATCAACAGGGATAACGTCTCTGAGGTGCTACAGATGTACATGGGAGCTCATTGTGCCAACACAGAACTCGCCCCTCTGGCCCTCAGTCTGAAGACCAAGGCCTTCCAGGCTCACACACCGTCCCAGAAGGCCTCAATTCTTGGGTTCTTGGCCAATGAGCTGGCCTGTAGCAAAGCTGTTATCAGGTAGGAGAAGCAACAGAAACTGAAAGAAGAGTCTATCTAACTGTTCCTTAATGCACTTTGCATCAGCGAAACGTTGTTGGATATTCATAATGTGGTCTACAATACATTCCTTACCCCTGGAGTGACATAATTAAAACACAGAATTAGAAATCCAATACTGCCTTTCACCAACCATACACTGAAAATATGTATTAATGTGGCATGTGTGCTTTTAAATTGCTTAACACTCAAGTTTTTCATCAGTAATGATGGTATGTTTTATTAATGTAGTGGAAAGTGATTAATAAAGCTGCAGTAGGGAGCAGTCCTTTTGATTCTACTGAAATTTTAAGTATTAATTTATGCTCCAGGATATCAGTTTATATCTTAAGCTTATTCCTTTGCCTGTAAATAGTAGCTGGCCACTTTGAACTTTTATTCAGTGTATTTGTTACTACTTTATTAGAACACCAAAAGCACAGATGCACACTGGGACAGCTGTCACTAACAGGATTGGGTTTTTTCTCGCAGTGAGATTGACAAGAGCCTGGATCAGATGGCAAACATGAGGAAGGACAAGATCATTATGGAGGGAAAATTGAAAAAGTAAGCTTCTGTAACTAAAAATTTAAGTTTAACTATTTAATTCTCTGTACACTCTTTGCTGAAACTGTGTGTCTTTGTGCAGGTTGAGGACCATTTATGCCAAACGAACTGGGAAGAGGGAGGCCAGTATGGGTGTGGAAGAAAACCAGTCTGTGGGCACACCGTCCTCTGCCGCCAAACGGAAGAGGAAGCTGGGTGGAGACAGCGACGATGACGACGACGACGATGACGACAGCGACGACCAGGCAGAGGAGGAGGAGGATGAGGAGGAGGAAGAAATGAAAAAGGTTAAAAAAGTGGAGATGTATGATGAGGTAAATAGATCCACCACACATTATCAGTACTGACCTCGCACGGTTGCCCACAGATATTTACCGTGTTTGTTGTGTCCTATCAGGATGAAGTAGACCAGGCCACCAGCATTGAAGAGCTGGAGAAGCAAATAGAGAAATTAGCCAAGGTATGTTCTTCTTAAAAATGTACAAGTGCTGTGACAGAGTTAATACTTATTATCATAAATGTATAAGGCATCAGAAAATTAATGCATGCTTGGTTGACGCTGATAATGTGTGATTAAACGCGCTACACAGTGAGATTAAAAAAAGTCTCTTGGGGAAGCAACTGTGAAAAGATAAACCACAGAAACGTGGAGCATTGTTGCTGTTTTTTATTTTAACATCGTTATACATCATTATACATGGTTATGCAGGGCTTAACTGTATGTTGCCATGAGCATGTGTGTTTATTTTTCGAAATACAATTTAATACATAAGAGATAACACCTCCCACGACAGAATTTTAAAAATCCGTATTTATGATGAAAATACGTCTTCATTGTCATAAACCAGCTGCAATGCTTTAATATACGATGAATATCAAAAGCAACCATGTGTTTTGTACATTACGTGCACATGTTTGCTGACATAGGGACATTTGCTAATGAAGCTGTTAATTAGCTTAATAAATTACCTCATTAGCATAGCATGTAATGTTTAATATATCACAGTGATTACAAAAGGACACTGGGCAGCATGAGAGGCTTTTTGTTGTCTGAAGGTCTGGATATCAAAACATACGTGTAGAAATCACAGAGTATGTTTTATACCTCGACAGCAACATCATCAGACCAGAAGAAAGCTGTTCGAGATCTCCCACTCTCTACGCTCCATGATGTACGGACAGGACCGGTACCGCCGTCGATACTGGGTACTGCCCCACTGTGGAGGGGTTTTCATCGAAGCCATGGAGAGCGGAGAAGGTAGTTACACTAAGCCTGATGAGTTCTTATCTTCACGATGCTTCCATTTGCTCGTCTGATTGCATATATTATTTTAGGCAGACTCCAAAATTATCTGGAAATTAAAAGTCATAGTAACAGATAGGATTCTACAGGAAGGAGAAGGAAGAAATGTTGTAAATACATCTGTTTAGCTGCACATTCAGCTGTTTTTGGCAGCGTGAAATATGCTGATGATGTTTTACTTTATCGTAATTCTCTAAGACTAATTTAAGATCGCATCTGTAAACTATAATAATCTTGACAACTCTAATTATCTTCCAAACGCAACTGTAGAATAATGCCATAGAATAATCAGCGCTCAGTTGTTTTATCGCAGTAATTCAATTTCCAGCTACATTAACGGTACGCTCTCTCGTTTTCTTGAAGCTCCGGAGGAGCTGGAGGAAGAGCGACAGAGGAGGAGGAGGGCAGCGGAGGAGGTCAAGGTCAAGGAGGAACCTCAGGAGATCGAGCTGCTGAAGGAGAAGCCCGACAGCCTCGATGGGCAGAACATTCAGATGCAAGGCTTGGAGCATCAGAATGAGGAGGAGAAGGAGCACGAGGGGAAGAAAAGCTCCCCAACACTCTTCTACCAGCAACCGGGCTCTGCATCCAAACTGTGCAAGCTCCGAGACGTCAGCAAGGATGTCGTCAAAGAATCTGTGAAGGCGGAGGGCAAGGAGAGTTTCCATGTGAGACAAAACGGCAGTCCCACGGGCACTCCTGTTGCCACGACCACAGTAACATCATCCTCCCCCACTCACAACGCCCCTGAGCCGGCAGCAGCAGCAACTACTCCCTCCATGGCGACCACTAATGACACTACAAACATCCCTCCCCCAGCTTCAACCTCTTTATCTGTCCCGTGCCTGCCAGCTCCACGTGAAAGCCCAGGGAACACTCCTCCAACCTCGTCCCCTGCTCCGTCCCCACACCTGCCATTCCAAGCCAACGACCAGCTGCTCAGAGTCCTGACGGAGAGGAGCGGACACTGGTTCAGTCTGCTCCCTCGCAGCCCCTGCGACCTCTCCTCCCTCACCACGACTCCTCCAGGGGCGCCCCGTGCATCTCCCCAGGCGTCCTCCACCCCGGGCAGACCCAGATCCCCGCCTCCGTCCCCTGCTCTCCCTCTCACCCCCTCTGCTGCCTCAGCCTCTGTCAGCCTGCACCACCCCGCCGGCCTCCTCAACTACCCGCTGTCCGCCCTGCAGGTGAGGCTCAAATAGACACAGCTGTTGCCTTCACTGTGATCACATGAGCTCCACCATTCGCTCTTCTCTGCCTCCACCTCCCTCAACCTTTTGTTTTTTTCCCCCCTATTTTTTCCCCAGGTGAAGTCAGGTGGTTCATTGCTAGGAGTGTCTTTTGGAAGCTGGCCCAGTGGTATGATAAGTCCCAGCCTGCCTCTGTGCAGCAGCCCCAGCCCCATGCCGGGCCACTCTCTGGAGGGCAACACGGCAGCGAGCGTCTCCAGTAAGAGCGAATCACCTTTACCTCGCATTGAGAAAACCTCCTCTATGCCCTCCCCTGCCTTGGAGATGCCGAAATCCCTCGACCACCCCATACCTCGAGCCATCCCAGAGGGTGAGCGATGAAAACATTGAGAGAAATTAAAGCTGAGGACATGCTGAACCCTCATTTTTTAATTTAGTATTCATCTGCCTGAAAATATTTCACCTGACTGAATAATCCAAGATAATTGGATCAGTCAATGTTCTGCTCTGCTGCATGCAATTTCATTTGAGTGTAGTGTACTTTAACTGAATCAAGCACCTTTTTAGTTTGATGTATGTTCAGTGACTTCCAGCTCACATGCCTGTTTGTGCTCATTGTCTCAGAGATGCTGACAGGTTGGTGGCGGGTGTCTGACATCGAGGAGCTGAGGGCTCTAGTCAATGCTCTGCACAGCCGAGGAATCCGGGAGAAGGGCCTCCAGAGGCAGATGCAGAAATACATCGAGATCATCCCCCAGGTCTGCACCAAACACAAAGATGGTAAGTCTTTTACCTTATCTTCTGAGCCCACAGTCACTGTAATTTTAAACCTAAAGGCATTAACTTGATAATCCCTCCATAGGCTGCTGGCATCGTGTTGTTTATGTTTCAGCTACAGGAGTATCTGTGCATGTTTGGCTACATTGCTCATTTGTTTACCCGCATCAATGAGAGTGTTTTCCGTGGGAATACATGACTGACCGTTATCTGTCTGTAATTCATGTAGTGGCCATGATCGAGCTCCGTGAGCTGGAGGAGAGCCAGGTCAGTGTGGAGTCGGTGCGGGGCTGGTGTGTCGAGGAGCAGGCAATGGAAATGGACATTGCCATGCTGCAGCAGGTGGAGGAACTGGAGAGGAAGGTCACTGCAGCCAGCCTACAGGTCAAGGTGAAATACTAACACATGATCTTAAATACACACTTGTGCATTTTCTTAGTAAAAAAAAAATGATGATAATTTAGACTTGTGAGTGACGTAATCAGAGTCCTTAAGACTGAAGTTTTAATTTCCTCTCCCAGGGCTGGACGTATCCGGACCCCCAGTCTGAGCGGGAGGACCTGGTGTATTACGAGCACAAGCCCCTCACCAAATCAACGCCGGCGTCAGCCAGTGCAGGAGACAAGGACTCCAAGGAGCATCCAGAGGAGCGGGGGGAGAAGGGCGGGGTGATGCGTCACCCGGACAACCCGCTGGACATTGCAGTGACACGTCTGGCCGATCTGGAGCGCAACATCGAGAGAAGGTACCTGAGGAGCCCCTTAGGTACCACCATTCAGATCAGGCTGGATAATGTGGGTACGGTCACTGTCCCTGCCCCCGCCCCATCCACTAGTGCTGACAGGGAAGGGTAGGTCATTTCTCCAACCAAAGCTCCCCACTCTCCCACTAAGACCCTTTTTCTCTCTGTGTGTGTGCTTTATGTTTCCCATATTACTCAAACAACGGGGGTCTTCGCTGCTTTCACAGCAGACTATTGTGGTGGCTTGTTGCATTTTTTTTCCTTTTTTTTTTTTTGGTCTTGTGCTTTTTTTCAGTGGGAGGGGCTCCACTCAGTTTCATTTCCTGTTCAGGCATAATTTACTAGCATTTTTTGCTTTTTTTCTACAGTCATCTGCATGGTGTTGTGCATCAGTAACCTCGGTTATGGGCATACTTATAGCTCCCACTATAAAGTATACACTTACTCTTTCTGCATGAGTGCCCCCTTAACATGACAAAATCGGTGTGTACCTCTCCCCAGCACCCTACACCCCACCCCTAAATCCTCATGCCTGTCTCTGCACAGCTGGAGCTCTTTATGGCCTGCTGGCTTGTTGGCGACTGGTTCAACTGATACAGTTTATGACTTTGTGTGTAAACAAGCCCACATATTCAACCGGCATGCGTGCGTTTTTGATTCTCATCGCCGTCTCTTATCTTCCTCTAGCAGCGAGGAGGAGGTGGCCCACGGTATGAAGGTGTGGAGGAAGGCCCTGAGTGAAGTGCGGAGCGCGGCCCAGTTGGCCATGTGTATCCAGCAGCTGCAGAAGTCTATCGCCTGGGAGAGGTCCATCATGAAAGTGGTGAGAAAATAAATAAACCACAGCACATTTCGACTCCACTAATTAAATATAACTCTGTTCGGGAGATGCGCGCTTGTTTTTAATGGATGCACTTGTTTTGTAGTACTGTCAGATGTGCAAGAAGGGCGATAATGAGGACCTCCTCCTGCTGTGTGATGGCTGTGACAAAGGCTGCCACACTTACTGTCACAAACCCAAGATCACAAGCATCCCAGAAGGAGACTGGTACTGCCCGGCCTGCATATCCAAGGTATCAGAGCCTTTTATTATTCACTGTCACCTGCCCACAGTGGATCACTGAATAGAGTAAAATCAGTCCTACCCCGCATATATTGTATACTCAAAACTGAAGTGGTTTCTAGTGTTGTTCTTTCAAAGCCAATGAAGATATTTTTACATTAAAGCTGCCAGTGGAGAGTGTTTTTGCCAGTATTCACTCAACAACCATAAGGAGAAAATATAAAAAGATTGCATTCAACATTAAAAAGGTAACTTTGTGCAAAAAATTCAATGAAAAATGCATCAATATGCACAAATATTGACCAAACTGTCAAAAATGAATGTTGGTAGAGGAGGTTAACCCTCACATTGTGATTTCATTGGCACCCCAGATTCTTCCTCGTCTGACCCACAGAAAACCTACCCAGGAATTAGTCTGATTCTTAGACCCTGGGAGCATTTACACTGTTGCCTTAGGGCTTGCTCTGGGGGTTCAGGCATATGGGTTCTGTAAAGCATCGTGAGACCATTTGAATTGTAATAGACGCTATATGAATAAAATTGAATTGAATTGAATTGAATTGAATTGAATTGAATTGAACATTCAACCATTTATATCCTCTTGTCAGTATTTTTTGAGAGCAGACAGTAGAAGTAAGAGAAAACAACACAATGTACAGTACATATTGTGCATCTTTGTCATAGAATTCATCAACTGCATGGATTTTACATTTCCCCTAAAGTTTTATTACACTTCCTCTTACGTTTTATTGTCTGCAGCATGGATTTGGAATTTATCCCATTAAATTACAATAAACGTCGTAACTCATATTCATATTCTGAGGAGCTGGATAACAACAGATTTTATTGCAAGCTTTACAGTATGTCTTTATTTAGATGTGGTCAGCAAAAGAACTCAATTTTATTGGTTGTGTAAACTATAATAAATTGATGTGATATTTTAGGAAAGTCCAAATTAATATGACAAATCTGTGAATAGATGCTGTCAATTTAAATTGCATCTAACCTCAGGAATTGTTTGTATTGTCTGTAGGCAAGTGGTCCTTCCCCCAAAAGCAAAAAGCCTCCAGCCAAACCTGTAGCATCCAGCGGAGGAGGCAGTAAGAAAGGCGGAGAGGCGAAGAAGAACGGGAAGCAGGCAGGTAACGGGGAAGTGTCGGAGGACGACTCGGCCAGCGCCAGTAGCACGCCCAAGAAAGGAGCAAAAGACACCAGCAGGAAAAGGAAAACGGAGGAGAGTTCACCTGCTCTGACAGCGGCCAATCAGGAGAGCCCTGTGTGCGTGAAGCGAGCCAAGACGGCTCGAGACAACAACAGGGACCTGGGATTATGCAGGTATGTGCCTCTGGCTTGCTCATACTTGTCTTCCTCTTGAATTCTTCTCTTATGTATCACCTTCTTTTAAATAGTTGCACTGTAGTTGCCCTCGGCTATCAAGATTTATCAAGAAGCTGCCTTGAGCTGATGTGTTTTCACCTTCTCCTGAGGTTAAACCTTAAAACAATTGTAATTTTGTAAAAAATATATAATTTTCCCAAAGTTATATATCGTGCATTAGTGGTATTTTTCAGCTCCAAATCAGTTAAATGCCTGCTTTATTTGGCTAATATTGGTTGGTATTACATCTTTAAAACACTAAGAACCTTACAATAAATGCAATTTTAGTGCAGACCACCATTAACTGGGTCAGTATATCATTGCAGGACTTTTTGTAATATAGTTGACAGGTATCATCGTCGACATTTTTGCTGTTTTCAGGCTGAAAATCAACATGGCCGCCTATAACCAAACACCACATGGCATTTTTACAGAAAGATTCTTCTAAAATATTATATATGCAATTGAGTAAGATTGAAATTGAAAGTTATTTATAAAGATATTGTAGTAAACCTGTTGACTACTTTATATTAAATAACTCAGAAAGTCTTGGAGTCTTGCAAGTCTTTTCTTCAGGAGGAAATGACATCATGTGGAGCAGGTCATGTGATCTGGAATTAACACACTTCCTTCAGAGGTGTTTTTGTAATGGGGAACTTAGTTGAAAGTGATTTCTGGGACACAGATACAATTAGTTATTTTCTGTATAGAATTTGATATATTGCCAAAAACGAAGTATCTGTCATGATTATCTCAACTTAATAAAAAGAACACAATCAAAACAATTTTTGAATAAGCTCATTTTATTGTTTAGCTAGCTATTGTTTAGCTAGCTTTAGGTAGTTGCTATTAAATTGACATTTTAGTGATATCCAGTCATTTTTTTTTATTAATAAGTGATTGTTTCCATTAAAAAATAATTATGGAATTTGTAAAGACATGATCATAATGAACATTAAAAAACATTTTTTTTAACTTTTAAGAAAAATATATGCAAGGTATATCCCGTGGACTTCAAAAGTCCCTGAATTATATATCGACCCGACTAATTTTGGCCACTTGGAGGCAGCAGAAACAAACTGTTAATATTGAAACCATCATCACCTTTTCACTTGGTATGTCAGTTTCTAGTTACACAACCAGTGAACACGGAACAAGGTTATCTTGCTTCCTTGTAGCTGTGCTTTTGATCTGTAATCTAATCAGCTTATGCTTAGTTCTAATTTAGTTTTTTGTTTTTTTGCTGTTATCTTGCTGTTTTTGAGCAGGCAGTGTACAGTGGAGTTTTAGACTTTTTTTTTGTTGTTGTTGAAAACAGCTGCCTGCTGCAGCTCAAAATGTAAACCAGAATAGTCAAGTTGTGGCACAAAACAATGAGCTGAAAGAATCTACGTAACCTCTGTAGAGCTGAGTGGAACAGTATAATGGGGTTCTAATTCTCTGTGGCTTTCTTAATGAGTAACTCTTCCCTTCCATATATTTGTTCCATTGTCAGTCCAGAAGTATCGATTGTTGCTACTTAAAAGGAAGAAGAAATGTGAACTTCCTGCTAAAAGACAGCTCTGTATTACGTCCAAAGACTTTTCTTTCACAGCTGAATTTCTTGGTCTGTGTGTAACCGTGTGTGCGTGTTTCTGTGTGTGTTTGTGTGTCCGGCAGGGTACTCCTTGCTGAGCTGGAGCGGCATCAGGATGCATGGCCTTTTCTCACACCTGTCAACCTCAAATCGGTCCCTGGCTACAGGAAGGTCATCAAGAAACCGATGGACTTCTCCACCATACGTGAGAAGCTTGTGAGCAGCCAGTGAGTTCCCATCGATTCTGTTTGTTCTTTTCCCGCTAAAAGCCTTAAGGGCCTTTGCACAGTATTTCAAGTCAGAGGAGCGTTTTTCAGGAAACAAGTTTTAGTCAACCCTCTGAACTCCAAGCACTTTCTGGGTGGTTTTTGCTCTTGTTCTGTTTTTTTTTTTTGGTTTTGTTTTTTTTTAACTCGGTGCAGGCTCATTTTTCACTGCGGTATAAAGTCCTGCACGTCGATGGAAACAGGAAAACAGTGGCTAGAAGTAGAGAAACCTCCAAAATATCTTTGGTGCAGAATGACAAAGTTGTAATGTGATAAATCATAGAAACATAAAACATTTGTGCTCATAAATGTTAATAATACTGGAAAAAATGGTGAAACATCAAATGTACTGTCGATGTTTTGCTGCTTACATTTGAATTTGTCATGTGTAAACGCAGTCTGCAGTTCAGCTGAGTTGTCTCTGAAGTTTTGTCACATTATTGTTGGTCACAACTGAGTCACGAATGACTTCCTGGTTGTGCTGTGAACTTCAGAATTTTTTGATTTTTGCAGAATTTGGCATCTGCAAATGGTTTATTTTGGCAAATCTTCAAATGAGACATGTAGAAAAAGTGATTTTAAAGAATTATCACAGTTTTAAGCTTCCCAACAGAACAGCTTGTCACAGATAAATAGTTCAAAAACCGCTAGAACAGAGGTGTCAAACTCATTTTAGTTCAGGGGCCACATTCAGCCCAGTTTGATCTTAAGTGGGCCATGTGTGACACCTCTGTGCTAGAAAGTTGAAAATGCCGCAATTCTTCCTGTTTTTCCAGATTCTGGTTTTGATAAATGGTGTAGTTTTCACCGTGTCTTCAAGACAATATGCCTTTCAAGCCAGCTGGTGGGTTTTGGGTTCAGAATGAGATGTATTCACTGTAAGCTGCACTGTCTCACCGAAATGCTTTTCTTTTCTTTCAGGTATCAAAACCTGGAGACTTTCATCATTGACGTCAACTTGGTGTTTGATAACTGTGAAAAATTCAATGAAGACAATTCAGACATTGGTCGAGCTGGTCATAACATGAGGAAGTTCTTTGAGAAGCGCTGGACTGAGCTTCTGAAACAAACTAACTAAAAGTGTGTTCAGATGCTCCCCGTAAACCCATTCAACTTTTCATATCGGAGAACCAGGTTTTACTTTGAGTTTTTATTTCCTGATGGAGAATGTGGCTTTGGCGGGACGGAAGAAGAAGTCAGCTCCTCAGTAAGGAACCCGTGGTGTGCTTTAGGGAGATGTCACCTTGGAAAAAAAGAAAAAAAAAAAAAAAAAAAAAAAAGTTGTTACATGAGGTGCGCTGGATTTATTACAACAGGGATAAAAGCCCCAAAGAGTCCCAGAGAAATGGGGTGTCCTAGTGCAATACCATTCCCTGTCTCAGAACACTGCACTGAATGAATCCTCAAAATGTCACTGATGTGTCTGCGCTAGAATACTTTCCACTACTTGTAAATAGTCTTTTGTTATTTAATCGTATTATAGTGAATGTATTTAATTTTGTAATAATTATTTATGAATCAAGGTCCACTTCATTTTCTATGAAAAGGAGGAATCATCCGAACTGCTTTGAATTAAAAAAAAAAAAGGAATGTGTCTTTGTGTTATAATTTTTCTCCCAAATATCAAACAAAGCCAAGAAAAAAAAAAAAAACTGTTTACACTGTTCAGTGCTTTGGGGCATCAGAGGACTGTATTCATTTGTTCAAACTGTAAAACTGCATTTATTTACAGGAACAGCAGAGGAACAGTTAGACAATGGTGATTCATGTGTATATACTGTTTATTAATGTCAATATTATGTCTTGTTTGGAACGATGTGTAAAAATTGTTTAAGAATATTAAGATATTGTTTATGCCTTAGAATGATTGTAGCATTCTATTTTAGTGAACGTGATGAAAACATTATCATAAATATTGTTTGTACAGTATATACATATCCTCTGCAAACACTGTGGTATCCTTAATCTTGGTAGTGCCTACCCTTCCAACAGGGGCATGTAGGGGATGTTATTGTTTTTAGTTTTCATTCTTATGACAATTATATTTTTTATATGATTTCAATCCAACAAGGCCTCCAAAGTTGGACAGTGACACAGAAATCATTCCTCACGATAGCAGAAGGAAAAACAAAACAAAGGAACAACAAGCAATCAGTTATGCTTCCATAATGCATTTCCTCGTAATCTGCCACAATACAGAGGACCTAAGGCCATTTGTAACCACTGTGTTGAACCTTGCTGTGTGTTGTGGCCTGATGGAGGCAGCTAGATTTTTTTGTACCCAAGTCAAAAGTACTTGAAGTTACTTTATTTAAGATATTGTGGAATAAAAGTATCATTCTTTTGTAGGAGCTTTATTTTTCACTAGTGTGTGGCACGGACCTATTAAAAGGATGTTTTTCAACGTAAGTGACTCATTTTATTTCATTTCCATCCCATAAGAATCGCTTCTGATTGAAAGCTGTTTTGGTAAATCTGTGGATTATTTCCCTTTGTTCTGTGAAAGTAGAAATCATACATTATTATGAGTAATAAGAATGTGTTTTTTCAACCTTATTCGCTGAAAGTTTGTACAAGGTTTATCCATTATCTTACTATCAAATAGAATCGGAATCAGAGCTCCCTCAGTGCAGACAACAGTGGACAAAAATCCACAGAAAACCACAAAAATACCTCCACCAGATCCAAACATTATTATGTGCAAATATATTTTCACAGTGAAAACTTCCACATTTTTGGGAAGTTTTTGAACATTTTTTGGTGCAAAAAAGAAATGTTCAAAAAAATATGTTTCTTCAAGAACATTCAGAAAAAAATCAACCAAAATCCAGCGAAATTCGCTGGATTTTGGTTGATTTTTTTGTGAATGTTCTTCAAGAAAATATTAGAAGTTTTACTGATATATATGTAATCACTTTGGACATTTTTAGCATTTTTTTTGGAAGATTTTTACTCATTTTTAAAAAAATAAAAGAATTTTCTTGCCAAATTTGGGGGATTTAAAAAAAAAAAAATTAAGGGAAACTTTTAAGGAATTATTGGAATTATCTTCCTAAAGGTTTTGCAAATTTTCTGAAATTTGGGAATTTTTTTGCTGAATTTTTGGATTTTTTTTTAGACAAGGAAACAATATTTTTGGTGCCTGTAAATGAAGACAACAGGAGGGTTAAGTTTTGTTTTTCATGTTTTTTTTCAGTTTGTGGCCTAATTGTTTTGCAACGTGAAGAGGAAAGGTGACTTTTGCAGTCAGACTGTCTTTTGTGCTCTGTGATCTAACAATAATGGTGCAGAAGATTGCAGCTTTTATAGTGAAGTGACAGACACGAAGCCAACAGGTTCAGCTGCTGTTAGATTAATATAAAGGTTGGCATGACTGAAAGAGGCCTATGAAACCCCAGAAGTCTGAATATATGCTTTTGGTACTGTCATCGATGCACTGAATGAATCCTCGGAGGAAGTCTTCAATTATGAATGATAATGACAGCCTTAAACAAACAAAAAAAAAAAAAATAAAATATGAAATGTGCTGTATGTGGCAGCATTGGCAAATGCAATGTATATTAATGCAAAAATCAAACGACATCAGTTTTTTCAGCTTAAATGCGAGTAAACTGTTAAAGAAGCTACTTTTTCACATTTATTTAAACTTCAATAAGCAAACAACAGAAATATTATACAGAACATATATTTTTCAAAGATAAAATGTACTTCTGTACATTATGGTGCCATATGTGACAGTTATACACTGATCATGTGTTGTTTTTTGACCATTGTCTGTATCTGTGTTAACCTGAAAAAATGATCAGCTTCTAACTGTTGTTGTTGAGAAATATAAAGCAGAATGAACAGAATGATTGAATAAATAAATAAATAGAAAATACTTAAGCACTTTAAGATATGAAATAATCACATTTACAAGCAGACACATGCAGGTCAAAAATAAATGAGTAAATACAATATTTGCAGGCAAAAGTGTAATAATTTTTTTTGTAAATCATTTCACTTATTTATAAGAAGCGGAATTACAGAATATTGTACATAATAAAGCTAGTTAAAGTATATATCATTATTGTACATATTATCATTATCATTATTATCATTATTTTCGGACATACGTTTTTAATAGAGGAGATTGTTTTGACGTCATTACGTCATGGTCAGCTGACCGATGAGGAAGTAAACAACTCTAACGTTAACGGACAGCACGACTCTCGGTGGTGAAGTTAGCCGCTGCTCTAGTTGGATGTAGCTGACATTACAGCCACATTTGTCATTATTTGCCGCCTGGGTTCGCTTGTTGGACCGTTTTCAGACAGTTTGTTTCTCGCTGGTGAGAAATATTTGGTATTTGACACGAAATATAAAGTTGCTTCTTGACTCAGACGCACCGTTAGCTCGAGCCTTAGCTAAAGCATCTCTTCGCCCTGTTGCTTTTTAAAAAATACTGTTTTAGCCCAGCTTTGATAATGAGGTGAGCACAGATTTAAGAGCAAATACAAGGACAACTGTGTGACCTTTTGAGCCGTCTGTAAACTCTAATGTTACACTTTAAGCTACAGATAATAAATAATAAGCAAACTTAGTTGACTGTGCATGTTGTAAGACTGGCAGCGGCAAAAGTATGCCCTAAAAGCAAGATAGAAAGCAGCATAACGTGTAAAATCAGTTCATATAAAATACTTCATTGTAAAAACAAACAGCATTACAACTTCTAAGATCAGTTCTATTAAAAACTAAAATATTCAGACCAGTGAGAGCAATCAAAAGCAAGCAAAAATGTATACTTTTAGGTTTCTTTAAAAATTCAGTGGAGACAGAACAATTGATTGGTATGATCTCTCTTTCCCACTTGTCTCTAATGTTTTAATTTAATTCTCAACATTAAAGTCCAACAGATTGCCAGGAACCGATCATTAGGTCTGATAATTAGTTTGTTTATCCTGCACAACAGGAATAGTGGAAGATAATCCATTCGGCTGTTGCTTCACAAAGTCCTGACAGAAAGACCAGGCAGACTAAACCGAGGAGGACTGGAATCATGACTTGAAATGTGTATTTCAGAACATTCTTTGGACTTGGATTTGTCCCAAACGACTTATGAACAGCTCTTGTTCAAAGATCAGGACTACAATTAGAGGAAGAATACTTTGCTTTTTCAGGTTCACGACTTGAATAAAATATTTCTGGCTGGTGTTTTTGTGACAAAAGAGGATAGTTTTGCTTCTGAATAGTGGGTCTTATATGTAGCATCAGTGTGTGATTTGTACATGTACAGTAGCTGAACCTGTATTGTCCATATTGTCAGCAGCTGGTTTTCCCAAAAGCATCTTTAGATTAACCAGATTTTTTCTTCCGATGTAGATAAAAGAAGCACCAACAGCATTACAGGTGATTTTTTTTGTATGTTTTAGCCCATTTATTTTTGCTCTTTTTCAAATTTAAGATTCACTTTGCAAAATTAAACAGCTCCAAAGACTTCGTATGTTCTGATAAGTGGTAAAGAGTGACCCCAGAGATCGCTGCATTTCCTGGTTTCCAAACACAGTATCCTGAATTTTACCCATAAATCATTGTGTTTGTGGGCTTGAAGAAAAAAATAGTACTCATAAAACTCTGGGATTGGTGGTAAATTCTTGTGGGCTTGGATTAATTTACAACTTTCTGGCCAACAAAACCATTGAAACATTGATTATCTAAAAATGACTCTGGGAAACCAGCTCACATAATAGGGCTACTCTCAATTAATTGGTAGTTTTATCTGTTAAATTCTAGTTTCAGTTCTACAATCGTATTTTAATCAGCATTATTATGATTTAGCTTTTACTTTAAGGCCCTGTGAATGAACAGTAACTGAGGGGTGATTAAGAGAATATTGGAGTCTTAGTTAACCTGCTGCTGGGTTCAGGGTATTTGGATTTCTGTAAATCATTTTTCATTTGTATATTAATTTTATTTTTCCATCTATGTGTCATTTAGGACCGGCTCTCCACATGGCATCTCTAGTCTGCACTTTGCAACACCATCAAGACGATGTCAACTGGTGTGCCTTCTCAGGACAGCTGTTAGCCACATGTTCGGGCGACAAAACGCTCAGGATTTACAATGCCGACAACTTCTCAGAGCTGCCTTTCTCGCCGCTGTCAGGACACGGCTACAGCATCCACTGCTGCTGCTTCAGTTCCTGCGGACAGTTCCTCACCTCGTGCTCCACGGATGCGACCACGGTGGTCTGGTCCATGGTCACGGGCGAGATCGAGGCCGTCCTGGAGCATCCCGGTCGCAGCCCCGTCAGGATCTGTGCACTCTCTCCTGACTCTGTCCACCTGGTTTCTGGTGCATCTGACGGCACTTTGGCTCTCTGGGATTTCCCTTCCAAACAGCTGCGCAGGTAAAGCTGTGGATTACATCACACTAAAGCTGATTCGTGGAATATTTAATCAAGAGATAAAGTTAGAGAAAGGTATTTTTTAAGTGAGAAAATAACTGGCAGATTAACTGAAGAACTACTGGTTAAAAGGCTTAGTATCTATGTAGTCTTCTGCACAAACATGTTTGAATTTTGTTGAGTTTCAGTTTCTTCACTGTTGGTATGAAAAAACAGGTAATTTGAAGACATTTCCTTGGATCTGAAGAAATTTTGGTGTGCATTTTTCACTCTTTTTGACATTTTATAGACTAATTAATCCATTGAATAAATGAGAAACTGAGCTTCATGTTATCTATCACTCAATTTATATTATAGTAGGAACATGCTGAAATATCAGTCCAACCAGTTCTCCTTACACGATTGTTTGCAGTTGCATGACATAATATTTGCACTGTCCTGTCAGCATCTAGTTTCAGGGTCAATATATAATTGCAGGACTTTTTGTAATATAGCTGACAGGTATCATAGTCAACATTTTTGCTGTTTTCAGGCCTAAAATCAACATGGTTGCCTATAACTAAACACCACATAGCATTTTTACAGAAAGATTCTTCTAAATATTATATATACAATTGAGGAAAATTGAAATTGAAAGTTATAAAGATATTGTAGTAAACCTGTTGACATGCCATAAATCCACACTACTTTATATTAAATAACTCAGAAAGCCTTGGAGTCTTGCCAGTCTTTTCTTTAGGAGGAAATGACATCATGTGGAGCAGGTCATGTGATCTGGAATTAACACACTTCCTTGACAGATGTTTTTGCAATGAGTAACTTAGTTGAAAGTGATTTCTCAGACACAGATACAATTTGTTATTTTCCATATAAAATGTGATATATTGCCAAAAAAAAAAATCTGTCATGATTATCTCAACTTGATAAAAAGAACACAATCAAAATTATTTTTGAATAAGCTCATTTTATTGTTGTTTAGCTAATTAGAAGGTGGTTGTTATTAAATTGTGATGGTTATTTAATTGACATTTTAGTGATATCCAGCCATTTTTTTATTAACAAGTGATTGTTTCCATAATAAATAATTATGGAATTTGTAAAGACAATGATCAACATGATTAACTTTTAATAAAAAAGTATGCAAGATGGACTTCAAAAATCCCTCAATTATATATGGACCCTTCATGTTTTATTATACTTGAACAATCACAGTAAAGCTGATCTAAACTGAGTTGTTCACGCAGCTGCTGTGGGTTGTGTCTTTGAAGGACGGGGGCAGTGAGTGACACCACCATGGTAGCCTGCTCCTTCAGCCCCTGCAGTCAGGTGTTCATGACCGGCTCCACCTACGGAGACCTGCGTCTCTGGGACCTTAACATGAACCAGCTCCATGCAGAGAAGAACGCCCACGACCTGGGGGTCTCCTGCTGCACCTTCGCTCCTGCCATCCTCAGCGGTGAGACCCCATTACTGTGCATTTGTCAACTTTTCTGTAGCACACAGCTTAGTCAGGTGTTTCTGGCAGCATCTTAGAGCAGGAATACAATTAAAATGAGATATTTGTCAAATCTGGATGTTAGTTTTACAGCTGGATAATGAATTTTATTATCAAATATGAAAGTTACAGTAAATATAGGAAACATTATTACAAAATGACCAGACATTTACTAGAAATTAAATTAGTCTGAATGAAATGCATTTATTAAACTATAATTAAAAATAGTATATATATATATATATATATATATATATATATATATATATATATATATATATATATATATATATATATATATATATATATATATATATAAAAAAATAATATTTTAAAGTATGCTTTAAAAAAAAACAAAAAACTCTTAACCTGTAGGACATAATTATCAAAATTAAAATAGAAAAATGCCTGAAACATTTTACTGAGCAGTTCATTTTAATATCAAAACTTTAAGTTACGGTAAATACGAGATATGTTATTACATTTTGGCCATTAATTTATTGGAAATTGAATTAGTCTGAATAAAATGCAAATAATTAATTATAATGAAAAAATAGTCAACTCTACTGGTGCACTATATTAACTGTAATTTACTAATATAATAATTATTCGAGGCATGTTTTTAAACTTCTTTGAGCTGTAGGTTATAATAATCAAAATTGGAATAAAAAAATGCTTGTAACATTTTACTGTTTTTATTGAATTTTGGCCAGTAATTTACTGGAAATTAAATTTGTTTGAATAAAATGCAAGTATTAAGCTAATTGTACTAATATACTGTTTTAATTATAATTCACTATTATTTTGAGACATTTTTAAAATTTAAGAAATGCTTTAAACATTTTATTTTAAGTGATTGTAGAATATATAACATTTTCACTTTAAATTATGAGAAATGTCAAACTTTATCATGATCTTCTAGTTGTTCTGAATACATTAGTAGAGCTACAGCCGGTTGGCAGCTTAAACTGATCAGCCACAAATTCCAAACCACTGTCAGCTGAAGTGAATCACATTAATCATCCCAGATGCAGCGTTCTGCTGGGAAACCTTGTGTCTTGGCATTCATGTGGATGTTACTTTGACACTCACAACCCACCAAACCAAATGGCAAACAGCCCGAGGCGTTGACCTGGCCTTCATACTCCCCAGATCTCAACCTGATTGAGCATCCGTGGGATGTACTGGAACAGACCTGATCTATTGAGGCCCCAGACTGCAGCTCAGAGATCCACTGCCAGACACAACTAGACACCCCCAGAGTTCCTGTGTCTACAGCCTGTCTATTACGCAGGTAGTTTTAATGCTGGGGCTTAACAGTGTATGATTTTCAGCTTTTAATTTGAAGGTATTTCCAAACAAATCAGGTGATGATGGCTTTCTTCACTGACAGTGACGGCTCTTTGGACTTCATATTGAGAGCTGACCTCACCAGAGTCCAAACACAAATACCACACTTTAAATAAACTCTATAATAGCAACAATAATAATAACTTTATTTATGTAGCACCCTTAAGTACAGCGTTCACAAAGTGCTTTGACAGTTAAAACATGCAACACAATCAGTCAAGATAAAGGAGATGAGTCAGAGCAGTCAATAAAAATAAATAGTAAAAATGATCATAAATTAAATGAATACTTAGCTAGGTTAGCAATCACAACAAACAAAGGAACTAGCCAGTTTTAAAAATTAGAAAATAAGATTGAGGGTTAAAGGTAGAAATTTAAAATAAAAAAGTCAGAATTTAAAAACTAGAGAGACGACATCACACCAAGGAACCATGCAACTAAAAGAAAATAAAACAAGAGAGAACATCTAAAATAAACAGGACATAAACTAAACAAACTCTAGGTCTTTCATCTGTGCCTTGTAAATGAAATAATGAGGGAATAACACATCTGGCCATGGAACAGCTGAGCAGCCAATTTGTCCAGTTAGTTTTGGTCCCTCACAGAGGTGGAGGGCAAATATTAAATGTGTTGTAATAGATATCAGCTGGAATTTACATGGAAGGTGTAGCCAGTCACATTCATGAACCAATATGCCTGTCATCCCTCATAGAAGATTACAGCAGTAGCATGACAGCAATGTTATCATTAGTGTTGTTCAATGACAGGTAGCTGGACCACGACTGCTGCTCTGCGTGGAGTTTAAACCGTGAAATCTACCTGTTGAATAAAGGCTCACGGGTTTTTGTGAAAGACTGAGAACAGCCTGGGTGCGTTTGTTTTGTTTTAGGTGGTCAAGTGGTACAGTTTCGTCTGGCATCCTGTGGACAAGACAGTCACCTGAAGATATGGGCCATCAACAAGTTCAGCTCTGGAGGTAAACCTAGCATGTTCTTAGATCTCTCTCCGTCTTATATATGATCCTACATTCTGTCATTTTTACTAGCTCATATGAAGATCAGCTATGATTGTAAACCAGCCTCATGTCAGCTGTTCCTGTGTTGCAGACTTCATGTATACTTAACAGCTGTCAAAGTGCCACTGTGTCAGGCAGAATTTGACTATTATATTGCGGTTGATATGCAGTGTAGCGTAATCTGTGTTTAACCAGACTCACAGCTCTGTGTTGGACAAACTTCACTCTTCACGTACTTTGATGTAGACTACAGACAAGTCTGAGGCTGAATATTGATGTATGCAGTTTCCTCAGAGGCACAGTGCTTTATTTGTAATAAATCAGCATCAAGACAAACCACTGATGCTGCCAGATAAACACAATTTAAGTAATCCATAGTCGCAGCTGTGAAAGCTCTGTTTTCTGTTTTTCATGCTATTAAGTGCTTGTATTTGTGCACAAACGTAACGATTAAATGTTCTTACTTTGCTTAATTCAACCTTATTGTTTTTTTTCTTTAAACTGTCTAATTTGAGAAACATTTGTCCACTTTTTTTTTGAGGATTTTAATCAGTGTGACTGACAAGAGGGTGCAACCTACATCCTGAAACACTCCGACCTGCTGTATGTGTTGCTGGTGATAATATTTGACTGTTCTGTGTCTATAACTGCTGCTGTTGTTCTCTCATGCAGCCTACAGGATGCAGCTCCTGCACACATTATCTGACCACTCGGCTCCGGTTCTCTCCTGTGCGTACTCCTCAGACGGGCAGCTGCTTGTGTCTGGGTACGATTTCAAGTTTTAAAAAAGCTTAATACGACAATCTGAAAGCTGAGTGGTCTGGGTGAATATCACATTTACACAAATACCTTCAACTAAATGAGTCCTCGGTTCGATTCCCTGCTCAGAGCTGCGCTGCACATCATTCACCTGCTCTCTTTCCCCACATGTCCTGTCTCTCTCAACCGTTACTATTTTATAAAGATGAAAATGCCAAAAGTATAATCTTTAAACAGAAAAACAAAGAAAGCATACTAGTGATTTTGCATATTTTAGCTTCCACCTGACATTTCCGAAGCATACCTTAGGCTTTTACATTGATTTTCTGCTTCACAGGTAGCCATTGTCTGCCGTCTATGCCATTTTATAAAAAAATCAACTTGTACAGACTTGAAATTTGCTTGAAATAGATCATCAATCCCACTGACAATTTATTCTCCTTTTGCCTTTTGTGTGCGATTGCACGGCAATATGGAGTTTTTGGGGAGTGAAATTGTGACCACAGCAGTTGGATAAATGAACAGATTGCTGAAAATAAAACGCCTCTGGATCAAGTGAGCAGCCATAAAAGTTATACAACATTTTTATTTGGCATGGCTAACTGTGTGTTCCTTTAACTGACTTGTTTAAAAGATTTCTAACCATCCTCATTCCACTCAAACACTAAATCTGCATTTTACATCATTCTCTTGATCTTAAATAGATCGGTCTCCTTGTCTTGATCTATTGAGTATCAAGAGATTGATATGAAATATAGATTATTTGTTTGCCTGGATGTTTAAGTAGGCCACCCTCTGCACAAATATAACAGTGCAGTATTGCAGTTTCACCACTTGGGGGCGACATGGGTTATTTATTCCTCAGCGAGTGAATGTGGATTTGAACACACTGTACTGTATCACAGAGCTGGGTCACTAAATCATTGCTTGCACAGACTGTACATAATTAAATGTTTTATTTCCTTTAGGTCTGTGGACAAAACTGTGATAATCTATGATGCTGTAAGTACCTCATCGTCATTTTTTCTTGATTTACTGAACTGTATTACACTTTGCCTGAGTTTGTTCATTCAATACAAAGAGCTCACATTGTGTTTTTGTGTTACACTTTGTCTGCAGAAAAATGCGGTTTTGCTTTACACCCTGAGCCAGCACGAGAGGTAAATATTCAGTTGTGCTTAAGCGCTGAAATTTTGTTACTGCCTGTTCTCACTGATTGTAAGCATGACTTTAAGAACATTAGTTTCTCTTAACTTGCCAGGCAGAATATTTTGTGAGCTGTTAGTGGTTATTTGAGGTCATATTATATCACTTAATGCCTTTTTACATATTTGTATCTTGTGTTACGTTTCACCCCCTCTTGTCTCAGACGAGCTAAAGGAACCAAGGTTTTTTATGGGTGAAACTAACAAAAACTGCACAAACAGAAAACGGGGATCTGTGGTCTGAAAGAGGATAGTGTTAAATACCACTATCCCCCACTAAACCTACCAAAGGTGGTAGAACAAACAAAAACTAAGACCCCTTAAAAGTAAAACATTCCCCAAAACAAAGGCAAGGAAGTGCTGGGTTCTGTGCACCGACACGACACAAAGATGCTCAGGTTTCCAGAAGACTGATGGTGTCGAACCTTCCAGGTCACCTTCCTACAACCAACCCAGCAGTTGGGTGATGCCTCCTTATATCTCCTCCCAGCTGATTGGCAACAGCACACAGCCGAGCTCAACCTCACAGGTGCTGCAGATTGATCCTGATCTGAGAGCCAGGCTGGGAACTTTCCAAGTCCATAACACTTGGCCATACAGTTGTATTGACATGCAGTGGTTTAAAAGAACAAGAAGTCATATTTTAATGTGTCACAGTCACAGGAGATCCTCAAGAAATTTATTTTGTCAGAATTAGTTTTTCTGTTAAAACACTGAAAATGACTAATAGTCTCGATGTCATTGTAAACAGAAGTATTCTGACATGTTTATAATGCAAAGATATACTTCATTTTGCCTACTCTTGTTTATACTCCATTGCTTTTTGCAGAATTCCTGAAAGAAGTCTTTCACACAACTTCTCTGGCATCTGGTTGAAGCTTTTCCATTAACAAACACATTCAATCTTTAAATGACCATATTTTTGTGACTAACTCAGGTGTTTGTGGCATATTTTGCAAGTATTTTACTTACTGGACATGATAAATAAGACATCAAACTGAGATTTACAGACTTTTTTTTTTAGTTACTGATACCATCACTTACATAAGACGTGGAGTAAATTTAAATGATTGATTTTGTTTGACTGTGGTCCCCAAAAGTGATTTTTGCATTTTTTTTAGAAAAAGGTAGGACCACTCTCACTACATCTCTCCCCCCCACGCATACAAACATGCATAAAAGCCACAGATGAATGATCACACTTGCGAGCTATTTATACGTCCATCCAGCCACCTGTGTTTGAAAGGCAGCAATCTCCTTTCAGTGGGCAAATCAAAGTCACTTTGGAAAATCCCGAACTGAAGTGGAAGCAAACGAGGCGAGTTGAGGAAAAGTGGGTAAACGGTGAAAAAGTAAATCGCTTCTTTCCCCCCTCTTTCTTTTAAACACTTGACAAAATGCCTCCAGGAAACTCATTTGACTTTAGACAAACTGTTAACGTAACACTGAATGTCTTGATGTCGGATTAGCGCGTGCCTTTCTCTCAATTCTTCTCGTTGTTAGAAGCATTGTGGGAAACCAACTGGCTTTTGTGGATCAACATTTCTCAGCAATCCAGCTTAGGTTTTAGAGAGATTGTCCTCATTAACGTTGCCTTGACTTTCTTGAATCAACTGAAAATTTGATCTTAATCCTTATTTAGATCTTAGTGCAGCCTTTGACGTGGTAAGCCATCGCTGAATTGGCCCTCTGATGGAGACATTTCCATCACTGCTACTTATTTAGGTCTGGTATCGAGCCACGATGCCCACCTTTTAACCCTGTACGAGCTGAAGTGCAGCCTCAGATCTTAGTGCGGGGCGTTTACAGCTGCTTAGAATGACAAAAATCTGGGACTTTTAGCTTCAGATTCTGCTTCACAACCACTCACAGAATCACAGTTATTCAAAGTTGCTTCTTGCAAGTTACTTTCACAGATTTGGTGTTATGTGCTTTTTTTTTTTTTTTTTTTAAATAAAAGAGGTCTTAAATTTTTTCCACCTCTAATACATTTCGAACGATTGATTAAGCTACTTTGAAAAATGTCCTTTTCAGTCATTTTTTTGTGTTATTATACAGAGAAAATGACATCTCATTGTTAAGAGAAACGGCATTCAGTCGATTGTCCTCTCCTGCAGGTACGTGACAGCATGTTCCTTCTCTCCAACGTCACCGCTAATTGCTACAGGATCTATGGATAAGACTGTAAACATCTGGAAGCTGGAGGACGGATGCAGAGAGAACGGTGGGCACAAGCACATGTGTCACTCCAAATGAGTAACATCTATATTATGATGATTAATTACATGTAATTGCTGTAATCTATTTTGGTGTCTGCCTCCTTCGATGCACCTTGTGTTCAACGGAAAGGCGGGAAGTCGCTCCCTGGTTTGTTTCTTTTTATCTTCTTTATCTTAAATCTTATCATAGATATTCATCAACAGCAAATAGGACTCAGCAGTCACAATCCAGGTTTTATTGATTATGTCTTCACTCTGTTTGCCAGCTCTGTAAATCAGAAAATCTTGGCACTGCTTCATGCATGCGCTCTTTGGAATACGGCTGTTGTGTTGAGGTGTCATGTGTTAAACTAGCTTCATCTTGTGGTGAAGGACACAGGTGTTGTGTACAAGAGTGCTCTCTTTTCTTTAATTACTCTTCAGCCTCAAGTTTGCTTAAAGACGACATCGCATTATCCCTTGTTTACACTCACTTTTTTGTGTTTGTTTCAGTGGAATCTGCTCAGACATCAAGAGAAGGTAGGAAGAAAGAAAATATGCCTGTCTGCTTTGTGCATTACGCTGGAGTGTCTTTAAAAGTAAAAATCAGTAAATGACACAACTGGTGAAGTAAGTTTGTCATAAGTAGGAATCTGTTTACCAGCAGGTGCCAAAAACTGGTGTTTCTGTCTGGAAAGCATGTTGTGTGAATGAATACGTTGATGAAACCTCCAGACATTTTATTTCTATCACTATGCAAGCCGTGGCCTCCTGATCAATAATTAGTCAGCAGGATTCCAGGATCGTCTTGCACGGAGAATATCTGGCCATTTTTCAAAAGGTGCCGCGGCTGTCAAGGACTGACTGTCTCGCTTCGACTCTCCCTCTCAGGGAGAGCCTCGGCAGGCCGATCGAAGCTGCTGGTCAGTGATTGGTCGGAGGACGACGTGTCAGAGTGGTTGGCGGAGGAAGGCCTCGGGGGATTGGTGGGCAAATTCAAGGCCAACAACATAGATGGGACGGAGCTGCTCGGTCTCACCAAGGAAACGCTGGCGTCAGAGCTGCACATAGGTGAGGAAGACAAACATCACACACTGCTCGGCGAGTGCAACGCCACTTCTTCACTCCGTCTCCTCCGATCCTAAATGGAAGAAAATAAACCCAGTCTTATGGGTATTACGCGTCTGGTCTCTAGTGAGAATAAACGTGGACGTGTGTGGATTAGGATTTTTGTACCTATTTACATGGATAAAAGGCGGCACATTCAATTAAAGTAAGGGTGAAGGAATAAATGTTGATGGGGGCTTTACTCAGTAAGATTACATAATAATAGGCTGCACTGCAAAAGCACTCAGCAGTTCTGACTTTAATCTGGAGCTCTTCATCAGTTACATAACCCAATCCTCAAAACTGAATTTCCCATAAGGTATAAAGTGGATTTACACCTAATATCATTAAGCCGTCTTGGTTATTTCCAAGTCTGTCTGAACTTTTTTTTTTTTTCTTTTTTCGTTGGTCAGACTTTGGGCATGTTTGGGGCTTTTTCTGCATAAAGTGAAACCGTTCAGCTGAAGTAGGAGTGTTATGTTGTTGATGTCAGTCTACCAACTAGGCGAGTATTCGTCACGTAGTTGTCAGCAAATGTTTGTTGTATTGCCATGCCGTCATTTCCATCCCACAGTCGCTGTCAATCAGCCCTCAGTTTACACAGCCCCAGTGCTGTGACAGCTTGTGCTCACATTGTTCCGTTTTTAGCAACGCAGCACGAATCCCACCTTTTTAGCCGAACTAACTTGGAGAACAGTACTCTGTAGCAACGTGTTTTATCTACTGCTATGACAGACAGAGAATATTTTTCTAAGGTGGGAGTGAAATCAATAAGTGTGCTTTCCTTCTAAGGAGGCGGCATAATAAATAGAATATACCAGCAAGTTTTACAAGGACTCTACAAAGCATTTTGTGTTCAACTGTAGTTCGCTGCCTGTTTTATGAGAATCCTTTGTTTTTTTTTTTTAAACTTTCATTTCTCCGGGTTTCAAAGCAGCATCAAAATGCACTGGCATGCCATCTTCACATTTAGCTTTGAACTGAACAGACAGTGAGCAGACATGGTCATGCTCACTCTCACCCACGCTCACATTTGCCGTCCAAGAGTGACAAGTGCTAAACACAGGAATGACAAATGCTCAGAACCTTGATATTGATATTATTACACATGTTCAGCTGTCGTGAGCTCAGTTTGTTCCACTTGACTCTCCTGTATCTGTTTTTTTGAATAAAAGTACATGAAGTGTTGAATGTTCTGTATTTTCCTCTGGCACACTGACTGATTCTCTTGCCTTTTCTTATGTGTGTGTAGAGTCAGTAGGCCTCCGCTGTAAACTCCTGAGGAAAGTGGAGGAAATAAAGAATGATTCAGTGTGTTCAGGCATTCCCGATGAGTTCCTGTGTCCAATCACCAGAGAGCTGATGAGGGAACCGGTTACTGCTGCAGGTAGGCTCACATCTGAACATTTCCACGCCATACAATTTACATATTTGGGTAAAATTAAAAAATAAAAAGCAGGTTAGATTTGCTGTTTCTTCAGTGCCTGTATTTGTTTCGCTTCTCCCAATAGATGGCTACTCCTATGAAAGACAGGCTATTGAGAGCTGGATCAACACCAAGAACCGCTCCAGCCCCATGACCAACCTCCCCTTACTGACGACTCTGCTCACCCCTAACCACACCCTGAAGATGGCCATCGGCCGCTGGAAGACCAGCCGCTAGCGTCCCAAAGACCTCTGCTCCCAGCGTCTCACCCAATGTAAATAGAAAGAGGATACACATCATTTCAGGTTCAGGTGTGTTTGATTTTGTTCCATTTCATTTCAGGCGTCGGAGAGGGTTTCATGTCACTCACTTATAAAGCTGCATTAAGAAATTTTTAAACTCTTGGGAGCAGAGAGACAAACTTGCATAATCTTACATATTCTTCTGGCCAGCATATTGGTTATTTATCAGTTATCTGCTCACACACACAGCAGAGTGAGAAAAGAGCGATATGGTTGTCCCAGTTTTGGCCACTTCAAGTTTGCAGTCCAGTAGTTGCTTTGGTAGACTTTTAACTGAGTGAAATTGCAGGACTGAAAGGAGATAATGCCGTTGGATTCTCTCAGCACCGTGACTGCCTTTTCCTAAGTCCTTCTGGAGTTTTGCTAACACCTTTTCCCAACCTCGTGACGTTCTCCATCGAAGTTGAGGAAAAACGTTTAAGAAAAGACACATGATGTAACGTTTTCGACTATTTGATCGCTGCGCTGGTTTGGTTTGCTGCCTCCACAGGAAGGACTATAGATTAAATGTTCAACTTTCTCCAACAGTCAATCAATCAAGTGCTAGACAGAAAACATCCATAAAATACAAAATGTCGGCAACGCTGTAGGCTCATAGTGTAACAAATTAAAGTCTGAAATGCATGAATAAGTGTTTTATAACTTGGCCTTGTTCAGGTTTAACTTTTCTAATAATCACCTTGCCATTGCTTGTAGCAGAAGCTATGTAGTGATTTTTATTTATATAATTTTTATCAACAAAGAACCTTAAACTATGCGGTTTATCATTTTTTAAAAAGCAAGTTTTAGTACTAAACCAAAAAACTGTGAGCTGTAGAAGTCTGAGAACTACATAGAACAGATTTGGTGATTGATTTGCAGTTGGATGAGCAGCACTAACAACCACATCACATTACAGAGAATATACAGTGTCTTTAATTGAAATTTAAATACACTATTTGCACCATCTGTATGTAATCTTTATATGTGTGTGTTTTTTTATTTTTAGATCGCCCTTACACTGCAGAACCTTGCTCATTACAAACCCCACGGGAATAGCGCTTGGCTAAGGTAGTTTATGGTGTACTTCCCTATATGAACAAACATCCAGCTTATATTGAAGTGTATGACATTAATGAAGAGATTTTTTTGTAATATTCAGAAACTGCAGTGTCCACAGTTTTATACAAATAGTTTATTTTAATGACTTGCTTAAATAACTTGTGTTGTACCGTGAAAGGAAAAGACCTTTTACACTCCAAAGCAACATTTTAGGGGTTATACTGTGAAAGAAATAGATGTAGAAATGCAGTCCTCCATTAATATTTTATTATACCACAGTAATGTTGTGGCAACATTCTGTATACCATAGTATGAATCTGAAAAGGGGTATGTGACGACTATGGACATACAGCAATGTAGTAAGTCTCTTAAGTTGTTTTTTTTTATCCTACACTCTGTAAATGCTCTCTCTGTGTCCAAATAAATCAATAAACACTTCATAAGAACATGTTTCTCTGCTATGCAAAAATAAATAACATATACTGTGAATATTGAAGCGATCAATTCAGTGTTAGATTGTGACAAGAAGTTTCCAACAATGTCATGTATAGTGCCTCTTTTTTTTTTTTTTTATCAAATGTACCAAGAAAAAGAATCTCAAGTACACAAAGTAATTTCTTTTGAAGCCTGTAATGCTGACAGATAACCACTTACAGGGAAATATATAATCTGCAAATATAGTGTACACCATACAAATATAAATGTTTTTAAAAGACACTTGACAATAGAAATGGTCATATCCTGCAACTAATAGCGTGAGGTTTTGTATATTCGTGCACAAAGCTTTCTCTGACTTCTATGTTTGAGATAATAAATTAAAAGTTGAGACCATATACTACTTATTTTTTTTTAATCCCTACTTAAGGTATGTCTGGTTTTCTTGAATACACTAGTGTAGCTGTATACATGTAAGCAAAAGCATAGTAGCCTGAGTTGAACACTGGTTCTAGATTGTAAATGCAGTGCAGCAGCATAAAATCTACAAAACAGGCTCAGGGAAGGGAGCTGTTCTCACCACAGACTCCCTTGCTACCTTATGTGCCACATAGCTTGTTGAGAACAGCCTGTATCTGTGCTTTAATAAACTATCTTCACACGTTGGATTCTATAAATGAGCGTTTGGGTTTTATGGGAGCCATGTGCAGAGCCGGGTTGTCTCTCGTCAGGCTCGCCTGCCGGTGCCTCCCGTCGGGGAAGCGTAGCTGGGAGGACGTCGTGCCTCTGGCCTCTCGCTGGTGGAGCCGGTCTCCGAACTCGCGGCTCTGCTGCTGGCTGTTGGTCTGACTTGCAGAGAGCTGCTCCTGGAATGAAGCGCGTTTGAACTCATTGTTCAGCCCTTGAAACTCCATTACCGACATACTGAAGCTCTCCCCGACTCCTCCTCCTCCTCCTCCTCCTCCACTCTGCCCCTGTCGGCTCAGGCCGGTACTTTGCTGGCCCTGGACTCGCACTGCTTTGTCCATGACCCCCATGAAGGGCCGCGGCTTCAGCTCAGGCTTCGTCTTGAAGCTGCCGCTGCTCTTGATGGGGCACGGAGCGTCTGGTAGCTGCTGCCTGCCTCCATCTGACAGGTTCCCACTGGAGGCCTGACTGGAGCTGGAGCCCCTTGAGCCGGCTGTTCCTCCTCCGCCACCCTCCCTCCTGACCTCCATACCGGACCCCAGAGCCAGAGCCAGGCCGTCCAGAGCCACCGAGTGGGTGGAGAGTCTGTCAGAGCCCCTGGAGAAACTGGAGGAGCGTGGCTGGTACATCTGAAGAGGTCCAGGTGGGGAGGAGCTGTTGGGGGACATGGGGTGATAGTGCTCAGTGGGGCTGTGCCCAGAGTGTTCGTTGGCTGATCCCGGGCCGATGTCAATACCCATTACTGCCGCAGGCCTCAGGGAGGTGGACATGTGTCTACCTGGCAGAGGACTAGAGGGGCCACACAGAGAGAGAGGTCTGCCCCCAACTCTGCTCCCTGACTGGAGGGAGTGGCAGTGGTGATGAGTTCTGGTGCCCTGGTTCTGGGTCTGCTTGTGGATAGCAGGAACAGGCTCAGGCAGATCCACAAACACCTGGTTCTGTACATAGTCCTCTTGAGGGAAACAAGGCGACTGATCTCCTAAACCAAAGGCCACACCTCCGGGGAGAGTCCTGTTAGGAGCATATGGATTCAGGGGCCAGAAGTCTGGACTTTTCCCACACTGCAGGCTCACCTCGTCCCCCTCCTCCTTCTCCTCGTCCTTGTCTGCGTCGCCCTGCTCAGCTGGGATTTGCCTCTCGAGACTTCCCTGTGAAAAGACGTCCGCCTCTTCCTCCGTGGTTTGATGGTGGTGGGTGTGAGGGTCCCTGCCGTAACCCTGCGCTGTGTTGTTGCTGCTGGATAACTTCTGATGATGTTTGCATTCCTCCTCTACTCGTGCCAGCAGGCGCCGGATCTCCCGGTTGGACGGGCAGAGTCGTGCTGCTTCATGGAGGTCTGCCAGCGCTGCAGCAAACTGCCTGGGGAGGGCACAGAAGCGAACAAAGGAACTTTAAAAATACTTGATACACGATGGCATCCCAGCACATTGCTGGTTCTTGCAAGAACTACATCTCATTGAGCAAAATGCTTTCAGAGAACAGACTTAATTTAACCCTCCCATTGTCTTCATTTACGGGCACCACAAAATATTGTTTTCTTGTCTGAAAAAATCCCAAAATTCAGAAAAAAAATTCCCCAAATTTTTGAAAATTTGCAAAACCTCCAGGAAGAAAATTCTAATAATTCCTTAAAAGTTTCCCTTAAAAGTTTTATTTAAAAAAAAAAAAAAATCCTCCAAATTTGGCAAGAAAATTCTAGTAAATATTTTCAAAAAGTTAGTAAAAATCTTCCAAAAAAAATCCTAAAAATATCTGAAGTGATTCCATATATATCAGTAAAATTTCTAATATTCTCTGATGAACGTTCACCAAAAAAATTTTTTTTGTGAATATTCTTAAGAAACATTTTTAACATTTCTTTTTTTCCACCAAAAAATGTTCAAATATTTCCCAAAAATGTTGAAAATGTGGACATCAGAAGTTTCACTGTGAAAATATTTTTTTCCCCACATTTTCAAACTTTAAAACGGGTCAATTTTGACCTGCAGGAGGGTTAATACTGTTGTACCTGCTACTCCTTTTGGCCCGGGCTCTGGCATAATATGCCTCGTAAGATCTCGGTTTGAGTTCCAGGGCTTTTGTTGCGAACTCCTCGGCTATGCCAAAATCCTGTGTTTTCGGAGAGAAAAGCGCAGATATTGAAATGCATTATTTGTATTTCCATTTAAATATTACATGCGGCACACTGACAGATAAACCCGGTGTGTGATCAGCTGCGTGGTTAAGCGACTAGCTGGGAGAGCGTTTGTTTTGCAGGAATAATTTGAGTCCAATAAAAACAGACTTTGTTTGCATTTTCATTATATGGAAGCGAAGATCGAAGCCGGTTTAATGAAACAGCGCTCACGCTGTAATCATTTTTATTGACCAGGAACACAAAGACAGGCTTGTTTTCCTGCAGGTTTTTTTTTTTTTTTACTGCTCTCATCATCACTCTCAGGTGAATATTTAATGACACCAACACATTGTGATTCCGTCCTTGAGAGTGAGGTCAAAATGGCAGCCTTGAAAGTGAGATTGCGAACATTGCTGCTGAATGTTTAATGACGGTATCATGTAGTCTCCCTGCTGGCCCTTACTGCCTGCATTGTTATAATATGTGGATTTAGCCTGCCCACTTGTGCGTCCACTGTAAATAACCTCCTGTAGAGACACAGAGAAAGAGAGTGCACTCGGTCTGCCAGAGAGAGTGACCTTATCACATCACATTATCTGCTCCATTATTCATCGGCCACAGTGACCCTAAGGATGGCATTTTTACACAGTCTGTTAGGACGTCTGTCATCACCAGGGTGGGTTCCAAACCTGGCTTCGGGCCACACACATCTATCTCTGCACTAACAGCACGCAGTTATTCATTATGTCACCACCTGCTTCCAGGTCTTACACGTACATTCTGTTTACCAGGGAGATGTGAAATTAGATCTGAAAAGCGGAGATATTTTTACAGTGAGCTACACCAGCGCTGCTGACGTTATCTTTTTATGTCGATACAGATAAATTATATATCTTAAGGAGCCATCTACCTTGCCTTGCCAGCCCTCATGCCATTCCCTAGGTGTCTAATAAACCTGCCCATGTTAAATAGTGCATGAGCAGTTTGATACGGCTGTGGGCCTTACATTGGTTTTCCTGCGGCAGCGTGAAAGGTTGAGATAGAGGGAGACTCGCAGGTCTTTGAGCCCTTTCAGCTCCTCTCCTTGCCCCTCACGAGGCAGCTTCCTCAGGGCGTATTGGTAACGCTGGCCGGCCTCCTTCATGCGTCCTTTCTGAGAAACACACCAGAAAGAGGGTTAAGTTTTGACTAGTACTCCATTTTTCCTCAAGAACTCTGTAACATTCACCATATCATACCTTGTAGAGCATGTTCCCTTCCTCCATGAGCTTCTGCAGCAAAATGAGGAGAATGTCTGGTTTGGAGGAAGCCATAGCCCACGTAGCGTGACCTGATGGAGTGGTGCAAATACTTATCTTAATATTATCCGTCTCACCTCGTTTTGTTTGCTTTGTATCAAGCATAAATCACATACCTGATCGATCATGTGGGGCCGTTCTGTAGCCTTTTGGTTGATGAAGGCGAGCAGCCGAAGATCGAAGGAGAGAAATGAAAAGGGAGTTAGAGGGGTGGACGAGAAACTGCAGCTGCTGCAGAAAAGTGTAACAATATGCTGAACGGCAGTAAAGCAGGCAAATGTAAAAGATCTATCTATCCATACCAGCAGAGTGTTTATTGATTGGATGTGTCAGATACAAATATGAACACACTCTGGTAGTGGATTCAATTTTACGCTTGTTTTAGAGGTTATATTGTAATTTGTGGAGCTGTTTAACTGTGATGCATATTCAATGGTTTTGAAGAAGAAAATCCTAGATTTCTGATTTACTGCTGTTATGGTAAGAGTGATGTTTATACCCATCTTGGATCCTTTCTTAAGCAGCGACGCCACCAGGGCCGGGTTCTGGCAGCCGGTTGCTCGGTCTGAACCTCTGTTACCGTTGTTGTCTGCTCTCTCCAGCACCGCTCCATGGTCCACCAGGCAATGCACCTGGCCGTGCAGTGGATAATAACAATATATTTATATTTAAAAGCAGGATTCGAGCAAAAAAAAAAAAAAAAGATTATTCAGTAATGCAGCGGATTAAATGCTGTATGCTTCACCATATTAACAAGTATTACTGATAAAGCCGTCCGCTCCTTAATGTCACTGGTTTTGGAAAGTTGTTCTTAATATGTTAATTTTAACTGGGTCAATATATAATTGGGGGACTTTTTATAACATAGTTGACATTTTTGCTGTTTTCAGGCCTAAAATCAACATGGCCACCTATAACTAAACACCACACGGCATTTTTACAGAAAGATTCTTCTAAATATTATATATACAATTGAGTAAAACTGAAATTAAAAGTTATTTATAAAGCTACTGTAGTAAAACTGTTGACATGAGATAAATCCACACTTGACTCACACACTACTTTACATTAAATAACTCAGAAAGCCTTGGAGTCTGGCCAGTCTTTTCTTCAGGAGGAAATGACATCATGTGGAGCAGGTCATGTGATCTGGAATTAACACACTTCTTTGAGAGGTGTTTTTGTAATGGAGTTGAAAGTGATTTCTGGGACACAGATAAAATTTGTTATTTTCCATATAAAATTTGATATATTGCCAAAAAAGAAATATCAGTCATGATTATCTCAACTTAATGAAAAGAAAACAATTTTTGAATAAACGCGTTTTATTATTGTTTAGCTAATTAGAAGGTGGTTGTTATTAAATTCAGAGGGTTATTTAGTTGGCATTTTAGTGATATCCAGTCATTTTTTAATTAATAAGTGATTGTTTCCATAATAAATAATTATGGAATTTGTAAAGTAATGATCATAATGAACATAAAAAACATTAGTTTTTTTTTTACTTTTAATAGAAATGTATACAAGATATATCCCATGGACTTCAATAGTCTGTCAATTATATATTGACCGGAATAAAAAACTGTCAAAAAGCTCATATTGAAGATTGTGATTCCAGACTGGACTGTGATTGAAATCTGACATCCAGTGCTGCAGGGCAAATGATAATTACTGTCATTATTTTAGTAATTCTGATTACTTTCATTTGCCTGAAATAGCTTAAAATGACTATTATGTGTTATACTTTACTATTTACAGTCAATCTACACTTCTCCAAGATCCATGAATTAAATATAGAAGTAAATATGGATAAGGCTGCTATACTGTTTTCAGTTATCAACAACATATAATCTAAACAACAGCGTGAAACCCACTGTTTCTGCATCCCCGTTCAGGGCAGCTAGGTCAAGTGGAGTCCGTCCCTGTCTGTCAGGTTGGTTCAGGTCTGCTCCAGCCTCCACCAGAAGCTGCACGGCTCCTTTCTGGCCCTTCATACAGGCCCAGCTAAGTGCAGTCAGCCCCTCTTGATCAGCAGAGGACAGGGAGGCACCTGGGACCACAAACAACACAAACCTTGTTCTCCGTTCGGCGCACATTCATCAAACATATTTGGATATGTCTGTGGAGGGCGGAGACGCTCACCTTTTGACAGAAGGAGTTCAACGGTGCTCGTGTGGCCCTCAGAAGCAGCCAGCATCAGAGCAGTGCGATCCTGCTTGTCGCTGACGTTGATGTCTGCGCCTTGCTTCAGCAGCAACTCTGCAACCTGGGAAGAGGAGGGAGTTTATTCCAACAAAACGCGAAGCGACAGATAAAGCCGGTAACCTGAAGCACTCGTTCTTACCTGTGTGTGTCCGTGCTTGCTGGTGCTCAGCAGCGGGGCCATTCCTCGGCGGTTTGGTATCTCCAGCTCTGCCCCCCTCTCCAGCAGGAACCCACACATCTCCATCCTCCCTCTCCCTGCTGCTGCGCTCAGCACTGACAGAGGGTCGGCATAGAGATGAGACGACGAGGCGGACAAGAATATGTAATTGACACATTTAGGAGAGAAGTAGAAGCGAGAGTGAGAAACGGAAAAGAAAAACAAGGCTGATTATTTTCATAATCTCCCTGATTCTTACACAGTTGTTGTAGCTCCTCATGTTATGTTTGGTTTATGTGGTGCACTGTGACATCTTGCTCTGGCTAAGTTTAAATATTTTCTAATCAAGCAAGTACTAGAGATCAAAATTCCTCCCCTTCAACAACAAAACAAACCAAAAAAGGGAAACATCATGCAGTAATTCTCTACACATTAGATAACTTGCACCCTCCTTTACCCATCCAATATTATTTTTACTCATGGTGCTGATGCTATTCTCTAAACAAGCACCCCTTATATTATGTCCCCAAGCTTCAGTGGACAAATCAACTGTATAACACTGTCCTCAAAATAAAATTACCATCAAGGGCAGGGGTGTCAAACATGTGGCCCGCAGGCCAAAAGTGGCCCTCCAGAGGGTCCAATCTGGCCCATAGGACAACTTTGTAAAGTGTAAAAATTACAGAGAAGACATTAACTGTAAATTGTAAATTTGTAAAACTATAAATATCAAATAATTTCTAGACCTGGACAAGTTGTTTTGATCAGAAAGTAAAATACTAGATTGTTCATTGTTCTTTTGCCATTTTGTGTCTCATTTTTGTAATTTTTTTTGTTGTGTTTTTGTTGTTTTGTCTTGTCTGACTTGCGTCGTTTGTCTCACGTTTTTGTTGCTTTGTTTCCCGATTTTGTTGTTTTGTGTTTTCTTTTCGTCTCGCTTGCATTTTTTGTCTTATTTTTGTCATTTTGTTTTGCTTTATTTGTTGCTTTGTGTCATTTTAGTCATTTTGTGTTTTTTTTGTCTTGCTTGTGTTGCTAGTCTATTTTTGTTGCTGTTTTGTTTCTTGCTTTTGTCATTTTTTGCCATGTTTGTGTCATTTGTGTAATTTTTGTCTCATTTTTGTCAATTTTTTTATCACTAACTTTTTTTGTCAAATTTTTGTCTCTTTTTTGTTTTATGTCATTTGTCGCATTTTCTGTTGTTTTGTTTATCGTTTTTGTCATTTTGTGTCTCATTTTTGTAAGATTTTGTCTTCTTTTTGTTGTTTGTTGTCTGTTTTGTCTGACTTCTGTCGTTTTGATCATAAAGTAAAATACTATATTGCTCAGTTCCAGATACCTGTGAAATTTCAGGTTGTTCATAATGTTTTGTAAAAAGATAATTCCTTAAATGTGAACTTTTTTGCACTAAAACAAAGGAAAAATTAGGATTTGTGGTTATTTATAGGTTATTATGCTGTGATTTTACTGGTCCGGCACTCCTGAGATCAAACTGGGCTGAATGTGGAACCTGGACTAAGATGAGTTTGACACTCCTGATCAAGGGACTAAGAATTAGTGAATTTGAGCAGCGGCAAAGAATAGTAGCAGAGTTAGAGAAGCTACTACTTTAAATATTCTTATTAAAGAGAATATTCAATAGCTGTGATATGCACTACTGTTTTGGATAAATGTACTCTCAAAGAAGTAGAAATAACTGGCTTAGTAATGAAACGTCAACATGTATCCTTCACTGTCTATTTTATCTGCAACTAATGGACTGTAATCCAATGATGCTAACACTTACATATAAATCTAAAACAAAGCCAGAGCAGTGCACATACAAAGGTGAATGTTTAAGAGGATATTTCATGCTCCCACTTTTTCTATGTCAAGGCTGCAGGGGACTGTGTAATAGAATTATATGGTAATGGTGCTGTAGGCAGAGATACAGGCTTCATCTGACATTCTCTCAGGAAATGGACCTAACAGAATTCTGCGAGCTGCACTATCACATCTGTGATAGGGCTAAAAGTATTACAATTGAATAACGGCTGCTTTTTGTAGCTAAAAATGTGACTGGGCAAGATATTCTGTGTGATAAATGTGATGCTCCATTTCAGTGAAAAAACAGAAAACTATTTACAATCAAATCAACGATTTGATATCAACCAGAGCATCCTAACATCAGAATAGTGAAGGCAGATAATGGCTATGTAACGTGGTGCTTGTGTGCTCCTGCAGCTCCACTGACACAGCCCACTGTGTCTCCATGTACAGGTAAGTTAGTTGTTTAATGTGTATTCACTGCACAGAGCTCGACTGAGCCTGAAATGTAGCCCTAAAGCCCTTGAGCATGACTCTAACACCACACTGATGGACAGAAAGAGGTGAGAAAGCTAAATTTATCTGACTGATAGGAGAAATGCACCCGTTTCTCCCCAGAGTGAGTCGTGAGCATCCATCTGCACTGCCAGCTGTTCGTCTTTCAAGTCCAGCATGCTTTTCACCACCTGCAGGAAAACACAATTTTACAATCCTCTATTGCTGACTTGCTGTGCAGAAAACAGTCCAAAGCACCGGCAGACCTTCACCAGCGAAAATAACAAACAACATCTAATAAATCCTCTGCATCAGCAAGGACAGGCAGCATGCTCTACATGAAGATGAATTTCAGCAGAGTGGTAGAAATTGTCTGTTATTAGGACCTTGATGTGACACATACCTGTGTGTGCCCCACGCTCGCTGCAGCTGTAACTGCCTGCTGTGCTGCCTGTGTTTTCCCGGTCACACTCTCATTACTGTGGTGCTGCTGTGGGTCAGTGGGAATCTCTGCTCCCCAATCCTGGCCCAGCAAGATGTTGATGATTTCTGCATGGCCCTTCAGCCCAGCGTGGACCAGCGCACACTGGCCATTCTTATCAGCATGGCCCACCTGGCACAAAGGGGTACACAGAAGGACTTACAACACTGGTCCTGGCCGGTCCTGTAATACGCTGGCCTAGATCGGCCCTGTTTATGTCATCTGTCTCCCAAAATAGACCCTGAAACTGTGAAACTGTAAAAGTACTGAGAGACAGAGTGTTCTGTCACAGATTAAAATCTGACGTATCCTTGGTAATTGTGTTGGTTACGCCCTCCGAACCCACAGTTTTCTGTCTTCCTGCTTGTGCAGAAAAGACACTGACCTTGGCTGCTTTCTTGCAGAGCAGGCTGACGATGTCGGCGTGTCCGGCGGCGGCGGCCAGACAGAGGGGCGTCATGCCGCTGTCAGTGGTCCCATCGACAGGAGCGCCCATTTCAAGAAGCAGAGCGACCATCTCCACGTGCCCCAGGTGAGCGTGGACAGCCAGGATGGGAGCATGTCCTATCACCTCTGTACACCAGGTCACGCTAGCGCCACCTAGCATCAACAGACGACTTACCTATAGAATGACAAAAAAAAGAGTTTTCTTCAGTATGAAAGATGAAGTGGAAGAGCGTTTTTTTTATTTTTCAGTGTAGAGCAGGGGTGTCAAACATGCGGCCCGCGGGCCAAAAGCAGCCCTCTAGAGGGTCCAGTCCGGTCCACAGGTTGACTTTGTAAAGTGTAAAAATTACAGAGGAGAGATCAACTGCACATTGTAAATTTATGAAACTATAAATGTAAGATAATTCCTAGACCATGACAAGTTGTTTTGATCATGAAGTAAAATACTAGATTGCCCATTATTCTTTTGTCACTTTGTGTCTCATTGTTGTAATATTTTGTCTAGTTTTGTTGTTTTTTTGTCTGACTTTGGTTGTTTGTCTCAGGTTTGTTTTTTTTTTGCTTTGTTTCTCATTTTTGGCGTTTTGTGTTCTGCTTTATTCGTTGTTTTGTGTATCATTTTTGTTGCTTTGTTTCACGCTTTTGTCATTTTTTGTCTCGTTTGTCATTTGTACATTTTTTGTCTCGTTTGTCATTTGTACATTTTTTGTCTCGTTTGTCATTTGTACATTTTTTGTCTCGTTTGTCATTTGTACATTTTTTGTCTCGTTTGTCATTTGTACATTTTTTGTCTCGTTTGTCATTTGTACATTTTTTGTCTCGTTTGTGTCGTTCGTCCATTTTTTTTGTCGCTTTGTAACTTTTTCTTCTAATTTTTTGTCTCTTTTTTGTTTTGTTTCGTGTTGTCTCATTTGTTGTCATTTTGTTTCTCGCTTTTGTCATTTTGTGTCTCATTTTTCTAATATTTTGTCATTTTTGTTGGGGTTTTTTTTGTCTTTTTTTAAGGTAAAATACTATATTATTCAGTTCCAGATACCTATGACTAAATGTTGTGTTCCTTTGTAGACACTCTGTGATCTGGAAGTTGTAATGTATAAATGATAAACTGAGGCATAATGTTGTTGAAATTGAGTTTATTTTTCTTAACAAATTTCAGTTTGTTCATAATGTTTTGTAAAAAGATAGTTTCTTAAATGGGAATATTTTCAGAATGTACTTTGTTATGGACTTGGAAAGTTCCCAGCCTGGCTCTCAGATCAGGATCAATCTGCAGCACCTGTGAGGTTGAGCTCGGCTGTGTGCTGTTGCCAATCAGCTGGGAGGAGATATAAGGAGGCATCACCCAACTGCTGGGTTGGTTGTAGGAAGGTGACCTGGAAGGTTCGACACCATCAGTCGGTCTTCTTCTGGAAACCTGAGTGTCTTTGTGTCGTGTCGGTGCACAGAGCCCAGCACTTCCTTGCCTTTGTTTTGGGGAATGTTTTACTTTTAAGGGATCTTAGTTTTTGTTTGTTCTACCACCTTTGGTAGGTTTAGTGGGGGATAGTGGTATTTAACACTATCCTCTTTCAGACCACAGATCCCCGTTTTCTGTTTGTGCAGTTTTTGTTAGTTTCACCCATAAACAATCTTGGTTCATTTAGTTCGTCTGAGACAAGAGGGGGTGAAACGTAACAACTTTTTTGCACTAAAACAAAGGAAGAATTTGAAGTTGTGGGTATTTATAGATCATTATGCTCCGATTTTAATGGTCTGGCCCACTTGAGATCAAATTGGGATGCATGTGGCCCCTGAACTCAGATGAGTTTGACAGCCCTGGTGTAGAGCACTGCTGTGTGTCACCTTGATGTTAGGTGTGTACAGGTTCCTCAGGGAGGCCAGTGCAGCGGACAGACTGTCGGTGCTGCAGTTTACCCACATGGCTTGAAGAACGCTGGAGGACACACCTGTCTTCTTACTCAGACCCTGTGAATGTGTGAGAGAGACACACCAACAGAAAGAGAAGGAGAGGGAGATTACGCTTGCTCAGATGAGATCTGTGGTGCAAAATTTGGAATGCATCCCAGGAGTAAAGCAGCATGTACAGAGTGCGAGCAATGCATGCCAGCAGCAGGGTATTCACTGTGGGCGTTTATGCACATGAATAGTGCTAATGTGAGTAGGTGATGTTAGGGGCCTGGAGTTCACTCAGTTCTACACAGTAAAGTGTAGGATCTTGTTCATGTGAAACTTTTGGGAATTAAGGGTTTAGGTGCTGCCGGTTCCAGTCATAAACCTACATAATTAATATACATGGTACTTCAGTGCCTGTTACCTTGAATATGTGAGCTTTGAGGATGTGGTGTCCCAGTTCCATAGTCTGCTGCCGGTTCAATTTGCCCTCCTGTCTGGAGAACATGAACGCCAGGAGAGCGTGGCCACTCCTACAGACATGTGTACGGTACATTTGTGAATCAGAAATAGCACACATCTACAAAACTTCTACTGTACCAACACTGATTTATAGAAGATGATTGTTAAGATGTTTTTGACTTATCTGAGCCTCACCTGGGGTCACAGAGAAAGTCAGTGCTTTCTCCATCGGCTCGCCACACAAGCCACTCTCTGAAGGAGGGATGACACAGCATTCGTGTGCCGTCTCTGCGTCGAACCTACAAACACAAGTGATACAAAAAATTCTTAAATTAAAAGCACACTTAATTGATGTGATCTCATTGTCCCTCCAGACACTCAGTGCTGCCTCTAAATCCTTCAATGTAAATTCTTCACTTCAGAACTGCAGAACTAACACAGTATTCAAACCAAAAGAAGATCTTGAATCATTCTGGACTCTTTCATGCAGTTATATCACGTCTTACCATGAATCCAGCCAGGCTGTCTAATCTCTGCTGGAAGTCCTTCCACTCCAGCTCCCCCCTCACACTGCCTGCATTCAGTGCCCTGAACATTTGTTCATCAGTCAGTGGGTGCAGAGACGCCAGTGCCACATTTAGCACCGGAAGTACCCTCTCAAAGACTTCTTTATCCGGAAAGCTCACACGACACATCAGCAGGTACACCTAACAGATAGGAAGTGTTGTTAGTGATGCTGTCAGGCTGCAAAAACGCATAGTTTTTAGTAGCTACTTAATAGAAAAACAGAATGTTAAAGTAAAAACATATCACTTTACAAAGCATGATTTCAAAATATTCATATAGTTGCGTTTCCATAACTAAATGTTGTTAGTCAAAATGTAGCTTGCAGGTAATGATGCACTTGATTTGAAAACGATCTCAAGACAGGTTTACTATGAAGCAAGTTCAGCATAACCAGGCTTTCTTTGCATTAGCTGGCTTGACAAAACCTAAAACCCCAGAAGCAATGGGTATCGCAGTGGTGCTCATCATCTTTTTTTGTTACCCAAGCTTTTTGTTAAAAGGAGATGTCTGACACTATTTCTACACAAAATGGCCCAATGACGTTCTGCCTACTTCAATCATAAGGGATAGCTTGTTGTGATCGAGAGCGGTGAAAAAATATATAAAATTATTATAGCAAAAGCCCCTGAACTGAAAATAGGACAACTAGAGGAATGCCTGCAGTAAATTGTGAAGGATTAAAGATAGGTGGCTATCACTTGAGTTTTTGGTCAAATCAAAGTGAAACTGATTTTACTGATTGAAAATCCATCCATCATCTATACACAGCTTAATCCTCATTAGGGTCGTGGGGGGGCAGGAGTCTATCCCAGCTGACTTAGGGCGAAGGCAGGGGACACCCTAGACAGGTCACCAGTCTATAGCAGGGCTACATGTACAGACAAACAATCACACTCACATTCACACCAACAGACAATTTAGAGTCACCAATTAACCGTAGCATGTTTTTAGACTGTGGGAGGAAGCCGGAGAATCTGGTGAAAACCCACGATGCACAGGGAGAACATGCAAACTCCATGCAGAAAGACCCCTAGAAGGCCGGGACGTGAACCAGGGATCTTCTAGCTGCAAGGCGAAAGTGCTAACCTGACTGAAAAAGTTCTGTGAAAGATAACAATTGACTAATCAGTTTTCTAATCTGTGCTCTATTAGTTGCAATACCAACAGTGTGAAACTGACTTGGCAGCAAATCAGGACCAAGCATAAAAACATATTTCTGCATTTTCTGTGTCACCAACTGAATGCAGGTAGATTCCCGTGTCAACTAGATGCATGCAGTTTGTGCTGCAGTAACTGCACGGCTTCATTCAGTGGCATTGCTAACATGTGGCTCAGTAGGTTTGCAGATGTAACATATACGCTCAGCTGAGAAACTCTCATTGAAAGCATCGTCAGGAAAAAGATTAAAGGGGCTTTTAAGGGCTGATTTAAATCCCAAATCCTGTACATAATATAACCTTCTTCAGAGCAGGTTACCTGTGCAGCATCAGTTACCAGGTGATCTAGTCAAGTTAAAGGAGAGCTATCTTAAAAAATTTAAAACTCTGACTTAACATACCTCCTTAACTCATTAATCTCGCTTCATAGTACACCCCTCTGGATCAAAGCAAGCATCCACTACAAAAGGAAACGATAGAAGCTATCCAGCATGTCAGCTTCCATTTTCCCCCCACAGTTTTAGCTGATATGTCACATAACATTAGACACTGTGGATTCTCAATCTTTAGAATATTAATGACCTCCTTGGAAGTTTACATGCAACATCCATTGTAGCAACAATGGCAAAAACAAGAGCAAAGGAACCAGTTCAAAACGAGTGGTGCAAGCATTAAAGACATTTCATCAAGAATCTAATTTTACCAAATCATTCATATTATACTTCTGCAAGCATTACTGCATTTAACTGTCACTATCCTCTACCTAAGGCTGCACATGTCTAGCACACCTTTATGCATGATTTTCCATGTTCATTATCCAAAAATTTAGATCATTACATTTCTGCTTACCTCTGTTTGTATAACAACACCTGCTCATGTGTTGTCCTAATTTATACTGATGATTGTGTAACAGCAAAATGCATCTGCCATTTTACTTTAGTCACTGTGGGCTATTTTTGGCGCTCTGCATGAAGTTTTTGATCCTGTCATTTGCTATCTTTTACTGATCTGAGTTGTGTGTGTGTGGCTACACTTTTTCTCTGTTCTTGTGAAAATCATGCCTGAACAATATTTCTCTTGCCTGTGTACCTTGTGTGTGTGTGTGTGTGTGTGTGTGTGTGTGTGTGTGTGTGTGTGTGTGTGTGTGTGTGTGTGTGTGTGTGTGTGTGTGTGTGTGTGTGTGTGTGTGTGTGTGTGTGTGTGTGTGTGTGTGTGTGTGTGTGTGTGTGTGTGTGTGTGTGTGTGTGTGTGTGCGTGTGTGTGTGTGCGTGTGTGTGTGTGCGTGTGTGTGCGTGCGTGTGTGTGCGTGCGTGTGTGTGCGCGCGCGCGTGTGCGCGCGCGCGTGTGCGCGCGTGCGTGTGCGCGTGTGTGTGTGTGTGTGTGTGTATTTTGTGGATCTTGAGCCCCGGGCAAGATGCCATTTCTCAACAGAAAGCTCTCCAGGACGACTGACAAATGTTAAGTGCTAGACTGTGGACTCGATTCGTCCACACACCCAAACAAATTAAAACTCGAATCTCTTTTTAACTCTAGAGAATTAAATACTGTAGTTTACACATTAAGTGAACTGATAACTGAACCATTGCAACCTTTTCAGTCCAAGCACACTACACCACAAACAGTAGCGGATACAGAAGTTTCAACAATGTACCCATCAGGAAACGACTAATATGGGTTTTTAGGAGCAATACTAATACTGAATATTGCTAATCAGGGAGACTCATAGCTGATATTGGGAACCAATATACACCTAGAGTAAAAATGGAAAAAAAAATTAACACACTAATTAAAAGAGACCTTTGCAGCATTTGTTTTATGATCCTTGGCTTTTAGGTGACCGTTTAAATGACCCAGTTTTTCTGCACACTTGAACCATATGGTGTTGATGTGTGACAGCTGACTCAGTATGTAGATATATTTGCTTTTTTTTTTTTTTTTTTAAATTAAATCATAATTTCAGCCTTTTCAAAATTAGCAGAGCTTCCAGGTAACCCTGGCAACAGCACAATATCTCTCAGGGACAAATAGCTCTTGCTTGCTGGATATCTGACCTCTGACAGTGAGACAGGCACAACCAGGTAATTTCCTCCTTTCAGAGCCAAGTGGCCTTTGTGGAACAGATCCAGGGTGAGCTGAAGGTAGAGGATGGAGCCATGGCTGCGTGTTGACAGATGGCTGCTGAACTTGCTGAGGAGCAGGGGATCGGGGGCAGAGCCTGTTGGCGTGGTGACGTTCGTGGCAACCTGGGTGCTGCTGCTGACCCGGTGATGGATGTAGTCACTGAGGTCAGCTCCCAGATCACTGCTGTCTGGCAAGATGTCCAGAGAAATGCCGGAGAAAGGAAGAAGGGTGGTGATTTCCTGCAGCAGAAGAAAACGGCCAAATTAGCGGTAAAGCGCCGTTAAATCTAATACTCCACTCAGGCACAAACACTTTAAATATTTAAAGAATTGTAGGAAACGTGTCTTTGGCGCATTAGCTGAGGACATATTAAAAATACCAAAAATCAAGACCCATTCCTGAGATGCTGTTGCCTCTGACTCACACAGTGCCATGGGATACAGTACAGTAAATAGTGTGACAATGACTCAAGCTCCAATATTGCTCACAGGCATCTCTCAGATTCACATTTCATCTTCTCTCTTGCCATCCTCAACTGCTCAACACCGGCCAAAACCAGCTATGACTGATCAAAAAAAAAAAAAAAAAAAAAAAAAAAAAATCCATGTTATTGCAGCTCAGTTCCTCATTAACGAAGACTGACATTTTGGTTCAACGACCAGCAATTGACTTGTCGTCATGGGCGGCGCTCCGCTTAACCCCTTCGAAACACTTCACTGCAAAATATCCAGGTTGTTATACAAGAGTGGAGCACTTCCTGTGTAGTGGCTGGTTAAAAAGGAAAAGGCCAATACAATGATCCAATCAGCAAGTGTGGATACTGCAAGAGTGGCATAACAGCTGTACTTTCATCTTTAAATTTTGATACTTAATGCTTGCTGACTTCAAATGCATCACCAAGAAAATGACCCCAAATGTGTTTTGTGTATTCCAAAACACTAATCCAATTATGTAACCAGCTGGCTGGCTGTCAAGCTCCAGACTCCCAGCAGACTCCCAGTAGTATTACCATCCATTCACGGCGTAATCCGTGCAGCATTTGGAGGCTTGGCTTTGGCATTGGACAGATGCGTCTGCTGTTTGGTGGGATTACCGAACGGATTGAGAAAATACATCAGACTAGAGAGAGCAGCGCTGCCAAACGCCACACTGTCTTAACCATGGCAGTAAAAGCACAACATAAAAATACAGTGTGTAGAGGGAGCTAGCACAAAAAAAGCAGGTTTTAGTAATACCTCTGTGATTTGGGTAATGTGAGGCAAGGTGAAACTTAATGGGGCTGGTTCACCCAAAATACACAGTCCTACTTTCTGACCTCACCCACATCAAGTTGTAGCTAGCTGTCAAGGTAGTTCTATTTATGAAGGTTTTGAAATTTCTACCTTTAACTAGCGAAAGTGGCCAGTACTGATCTGGCACAAAATCACTGCAAAAGTACGAAAAGTTCAATAACAAATGATGCAAAAGCAAAAACACAAGAATCTACATCGTGAGAGGACTATTATTTGGATCACCAAAAGCAGTGAAAATAACATTTAAATAATTCAAGAGCAGCATCTTCTTAGGGAAACAGTGTGCTTGTTTCTGGTTGTGGTAATTAAGGATAAGGATAAACTTAGAGCTGCTGCAACTGGTTGCTGCTCAATCAGTGCCATCTTTGAATCTTCTCCAGAGCAAATTCTGGATATACACCTCCATCCACATTAAGAACACAGCGCCATCAATCGGCAGGTGGCCAACTCTGATTCTGTACCAAAAATGTCATTGTCAATGTCAGATTTATTTATATAGCACTTTTAAAGGCCTATGACCAACCAAAGTGCTTTACAGTAAAAAAAAAAATCACAACAATAAAATGGCATTGTGCTCCCAAAGGATTTCCCCCAAAGACCAGCATTACAAAAGAATTAGCTGTAAAACTTTTGCCAGGTCACCTTACTTGCGGAGAAATACCATTCACTGCACTAGACTTGGTCAGGGAGCGAAACATAAATGTGTGGAAAGAAACCAGGAGGTGGCATCATCTTTTTTTGGTTGATCCGCACAATGAGTAATTTTATTTAAAAAGAATAGGTGGCATCTTGGATTCCATCATCAGCTTTTAATAATACATCTGTGAGTAGATTCTGGACAGTTTGCCAGTCTATGACAACAGCGATATATACTAATCATCTACAGTATTAAGACACTGACAAATTAAGTGAATGACGGTAATCATCAATATAATGCCATGTTTTGCTGTGAAACCTTGGGTTTTGGCATTTACATGGATGTTGCTCTGAGCACTGAGCATGCTGAAAGCGCATGAAGGCTCCAACTTGAACCAGAAAATGTACTGCCAGTGTCCCGGTGCCAGACACCACAGGACACCACCAGGTCCTGTCGCAATGGTTCAGAGCTGTTTTGGCAGCACAATGGAGACCTACACAATATTAGCCATGTGGTTTTAATGCTGTGGCTAAACATTTTCTCACACACAGTCACACCTAAAGACAACTTCTGAGTGGTGTGGATGAAACCAGAGTAGCCAGAGAAAAACGCGCACATCCACCCGTTCACTTCCACTGTAATGCGAGATAAGAAATAAATAAATGAGCGTTAATGTGGGTGTACCAGCCATTAAAGACAGGTGTGTGGTGTTTTGCCGACTACAATAAAGCTGGAACATAAATAATCTCACTCACCACCAGGCCAGTCCTGACGGTGACCACCAACTTGAGCCAGAGGGGGAATTTGGAGATTATTTTGGTGATGAAGGTAGCAATAGTGTCCCCATAGTCTGGTTTATGGAATTCAGCCTCATTAAGACTGTCAACCAATATAATGTATTCTTCATCAGGTAGCCTCCGCTCTGAATACATAAAGAAAAAAAGAGAGCACAAACACAGACTGAAGCACAATAAATCATTGCGCATATTTCATTATTTCATTTGCCTTGCAAAGAACACATAATAGGGAACAAAAGAAAGAACGTGTGGTGGTTTTTATCCAAAGCTTTTTATGGATAAAACTGGTCCATCTTTGTTTTCCACTACAGAATATATTAAGAAAAGCACCAACTGCTGATATTGATTGTAATCTGCTGAAAGGGGCCAGAGGCCATTGTTGTTTATTAGCTTGAAACAGGACATATCCATCATGTTTCACATCATCTAAGCTGTCAAAGCATCTGTGAGGACTTGTGCACTCATACTCACTCACACAAGGGCTCTCCATTTTTTTTCTAACCTGCTTAATAGAGATGGAGTAGACAAAACACTCCTCTACTCAGACTGTGGAGGGCCTGGCCATAATAACACATCAATCTAACCCACTGACTGTATCATGAGAAACTGAGCTGGCTAATACACCCATAACATTCAAAGCCTCCCCCAAGTATTTGTGACCTTGAAATCCTGTGGGATGCTGATGATTCACCAGGGCAAAAATAACACTCATCATTTTCCTATGTAAATGACCAAACATCTGTTTCATACTCTCCAGTGTTTCAAATCGTTGACCTTAACAAGAGAAAATAATCTAAGAGTCCATCATGAAGTCATTACTGGGCTATTTCACACAGGAGATGGGCAGCAGGCACCATAATTGCAGGGTGAGGGAAGCAGACAGTTTCCCCCTTAAAACAGACACCATTTTAAACTTTAAAAGGTCTTTAAATTTGAATATCACATTTGTCTTAAAGTGTGTGTGTGGACCTCATTACCCTTGCGCAAGCTGGCTATGGGCTCCAGGACACCCTTTCGAAAGGCCGCGATGGGGTCCTGAACGCAGGAACGCAAGCTGAGTGTGTTTTGTAGGTGAGGCTCTTGTATAAGCAGCTCCCTGTATGCGGCGAGCTGCGGCGCTCTGGCCAGCAGGGCGGCGACACTGTGCACAAACTCAGGTACAAGGCAGGTGTAGGTGTTGTCAGCTTGACAGAAATGGTATGCTACCACCTGGAAAGAGAAAGAGGAAGGTGAAATGCAAAGCTGCAATATGAATCTTTGTTTTTTACAAAGGCATCAGCACCTGGGCATAAATGACAGAACTGTAATAATATGGAAAATATAGTGTAAGAGGAACATATTGAAACAGTGGGAGAAGACAAGTAAGAACTGTACGGAGCCAAGTGATTTTCCCATTGCATCGCAACGGTTAAGTTCTGGATTACTGATCCAAAGGTCAGAGGTTCAAACCCCAATGCAGCCACTGTCTGGCCCCTGAGCAAGGCTCTTAACCCTTCCTGCTCCAGGGGTGCTGTACCATGGCTGACCCTGCACTCTGACACCCCCCCCCACCTCTTTTTGCCTATTGCCTGTTTATTTATATTTTAGCAAATCTCGATCATAAAAAGTCATGTTGTTGTTCCTGTCTGCACTGTGCAGAAAACAATCACCTGGATTATTTTAAAACTGAAAAAAGAATCTGAAACTGATCAGCATGAGCCAAGATCTAATGTCAGGCGTTTCTATTTTCTGTTTGTTCAAAACAAATTCGTGGACGTTTATCCTTGAGGCATATTTGTCAGTTCTGTAAAGAGTGCAGGCAACTGATTGCAGCTTTGTGTGTACATTTCTTTCATTCACTTTGACTGAGGAACGACTGAGAAAAAGTGTTGCAGTGCTGTCTGAAGCATAAACTGTCAGTTAAAGTAGAGCAAACAATATTACTGCGCAAATTCAGATGCTTTTTGTGTTTGTTCAGATGAATAATCTGCGCATATTCCTTGAAGAAAGACATAAAAAGGGAGAAAAACCATCTCTAAGACAGTATTAAAAAAAGAGAGGCAACAATGAAATAACACAAATACATAAGCCCACAAAAATATATGCAGACATCACACAGGGAGATGAGTCATAACATAGCTGCCATTCATGAAACTCAGCTGGAGCTCCATTCAGCAGATGACTGAAGAACATCTCTAAAACAATAAACACGGGTTGTTTTTTTTTCAAGCAGCAGTCTGAAAGGTAAAAGACTCTGAGGAATAAAACTTAAATATATAAATATTGACATAAATGCCAACTGCTTTGCTGGAACATGAATAGCAGTTATCTGTAAACTTTAAATGCATTTTATGCAGAAAAAAATACACCTCAACCAGTATTTATTCAGGGCTTTACAGATCCCAGCCTCGACCTGCACATATAACGTTATCAATGATTTTACATTTGAGCATACATCCTCGCCATCACAAGTACTCCGACTAGTTCCCATGGAAACTCTTATTGAGGCCAAGTTAGTAAATTTAGAAGCTTCCATGTCATCCGTGTGATGCAGTCAGCTGCATGTTCTACATGGACTCTTACATTAAAGCCTTGTATCACAGATGTGCAGCCTCGTTGCTCTTTAAACATAAGGAACAATGCTGACTCGTGTTTATGTCTTTGAAGTGATCCCTCTTCAGTCTTTTGTGAAGGCTTGTAAAAGTCATAGCTCCCTGCAGTACTGTTTGTGATGCTGTATTACATTACCATACTTACAAGTCTTGTGAGAGGAGTGCAGGAAACAAAGCAGGGCTATCAAAACAGCTATGAAATTTGATAAATCGAAGGGCATTCCTGTAATGTAAATGTAATTTCTTCCCTTTGTCTGTTGTAACTGCAGGTGAGTCAGCAGTCTGCTCAGTACAGAATAAAAACTATGCCGAAATGTGTCATGCAGTTATGTGATGTTGCATCTCTGCGAGGACCAAATTGAGATTTTGTGATTTTAGTCTTTGAGCGTAAAACATCGGGAAAGTATGGAAATTTTGGCCACAACTTGCATTTTTAAAGGTCTGTTATGAAGGTCTTAGTAACATTCAAAGTCAAGGTTAGCATTAAGCATGTAGCTCTGACTTTTCTTATATTTGAATTTTTGCAGGGAGATGAGAAGATCGATTCCAGTCTCATATCTGTTTAAGCTTAAAGCAAACACTGGAAACGGGGTGAAACTGCTGTTATTAACATCCGCCTACCAGACCCTCTAAAGCTCACTAATAACTCACTAACAGGATGAATCTTATTCATTTTGTACCAAGCTAACATGACAAAATGAAAATTGTTGTGCCATTATGTGCTGAAGTTGCTCTCATAAGTAATTTTTTTGGCTCTCTGGCAAACTGCTCCAAACCAAGAAACAGTCTTTTCTGAAGAACTGTCCTTTTTACACATTTATGCAAATTAAACAAACAATATAATATGGTAATTCGTGAGCGGTGGAGGTGCTAGTAGGTGGATTTTGAGAGAGTCAAGCTTGGTGTTTCCCTGTTTTCCATCTATAAGCCAAGATAATGGCCTCACATTTAACAGACGGATATGAGAGCGGTCTCAATCTTCTCATCTGACTCCCCTGGAAAAGTAAATAAGCACATTTTCTGAAATGATGTGATATTGCTTTTAGGTTAGATTTGTGGGCTATAGAGAGAAATTTGTAATTACAGGCCTTTGCAAGAGCAGAAATAATAACATGAGTGTGTTTTGAGTTACCTTGGCAGCTAGGCATCTGACAGCCTCCTTCCTCTGCGCTGTGCTATCGCTTGTTCCTGCAGCAGCACTCTGGTTGGGCTGGGAATCGGCTGGCTGTTTAGAAGCTGCTTTTCCCTGCCTATCCCCACCTGAACGGGGTGCAAAGCAACAACAACAAATGCAAAGCTGCCATTTACACTCGTTGGATGAAATCTCAGATGTAAGCACGGGAATGTCAGACGTGGAGCCGATAAAGAAGCACAATTAAACTGCGGCAATTAATCAGTGTATCTGTGAGCAAGACTGGAAACTCTGACGTTGAGCAAAACCACATTAGATGCCTGCATGAGGGCTTGTTTCAAAGACTGCAGGATGACCCGCAGCCTGGACTCCTCACACCTCATGGTATACCCTCGGTTAAATGTGAATTCAAATGACAACATACGATACAGGTATCGATAAATAATGCAAATGTGCTGAAAAATGAATGGCACCCTGCTTTTTCTGCACTGCTTTGCCCTCAGCCTGTAATCTGAACAGTATTTCTTACTGTACAACAAGAAAAAGGCTGAAAGTAGGTGATATTAAGAAAAAATGTGTATCTGTGGCCATTCTTATTTTTATAACACCATGTGCCCCACATTTCAGTTTTAAAAAGCAGCATTCAGCATGCATTTATGTATAAAATCTTTCCAAATGAGAGGTCGATTTCTTTTTTGTTGATTTTTTTCTTTTTTTTCCGGGACAAAAGAGCAGTTTCAGTGCCACTCATGACAAGGAAAAAAAAACCCCAACAATCTCACTCCTTTTACACAACTGCAATCAGCAGAGAAACCTCAAGGGAGAACTTGAAAGAAGAGTACGTGACCCAGTTACTAACTCTTGCCCAAAAAGCAATGTTGCTTTCAATACGTTACAAAAATCTGACTTTACTTGAGCATACTGGAGAATGTATGAAGTCAACTTGTAGCATTCTGTTGTGTTCTTACAGGAATGCTTGGAGCAGCACATAAGAAGCAGATTGCACTGCTGGGAATGAAAATAGGAGTCTTACATTTAGGGGAGGAGCCGGGACTGTGAGGGATGCTGGGACCTCCCTGTGGCGTGCGCATACCGTGACAGCTGAGCGTCACCAGCCGCCAGATGATGGCGGTCTTGCCTGATCCTGCGTTACCAACAATGACAGCACCGCGCCCCTCACAGCTGCTCGTTTTTCTCAGGACCTCCTCCAGACGTGTAAAGAGCCAATCCCGGCCGACGAAAGGCGTTTCTGCTGTGATGCCGGGGACTTCGAACAGCAGCGGTTTAAGCATGATATCGGCTTGTTTGAATGGCACCAATCTCCCTGGACAGTGGGAGAGGACACAGTTAAAGCTGCATATGAATACATGAGTTGAGGTATATGTGAGCAGCGATACTGGGGGAAGTGAATCCACGTGCCACACAAGGTCCGCACAAGCTATATTTACACGCTGATTTTTACCCCGAGGTGAAGCCACAAAATACCTTTGGAGTCATCACTTGTGCGTCCAGCTGTGTTGTGTTTGCGGACAGAGCTCCTGTGCCCAGCAGCCCTTTGGTTGTCCAGATAACTCAGATCCTCCAGTCGAGTGGAGCTTGTTGCTGCAAAGAGAAAATGGGTGGGGAATGAATTCAAAGTGTGAGAGCGTGAGGTGCAGGAAATGTGCAAAGATACACGTGCACACTGCAGATCCTCCAGTCAATTATTGTATCCATGGAGACGTGAGACATAAACAGCGTTTGCTCTTCATGATACATGACCTTGAGGAGACAAGAGAGATGAAAAGAATAGAAAACAACTCCTCTCCCATCTTGTAATCTCAAGCTCACATGAGTCTGAAATGACCAAATGTTTCATACCGTCTCACACGTCAGGACACCAACATTGTGATAATCGGTGGAAACACATCTCCGGCTGTAATGCAAAAATGTATCAGCTGTCAATAACAGGATTAAACTCATTAATGCAATGACCAAATGAGCTGCACACAAGCCAACATGATAGATAATAAAGAACACGTTGCACTGATGAGCAAGAAACAAAAAGATAGAGTTCTTTACTCCCACATTTGCCTATCCACCCACCCACTCACACTACAGAGTTTACAGGTCAGCCAGGCTTACTTTCTGCAGTTTTCAACATATTAAGCTGAGTCTTTAGTCCAAGATTTTGTGAAAAATGTGCTTTGTGCACTTAACTGTATCTTAAATTTGGCCCTCTGCAAAAAACAGAAGTGTATTTCATTTGTTACAGCACATCATTGTGCAGTAAAACACAGAGACACAAGAGAAATGGACGAGCTGGTACAATGTAATGCAAACTGATACGATAGTCCTGTAACCGATACGATCTCTGAAACATTTCAGGTTTGTAAATGTTGTTGACGCTGTGTCAGAGAGACGCCAATTCAACTCTACTGCAATTTGCAATGTATTTGTGGACGAAACATGCTGGAGACAGCATTTCACAAACATTTCTCTTTATATTTTAGTCCAGCAGCTCATCATAATGACTCACAACAGCCTAAAAACAGCATTACTGGTTGCTGTAATAAGTTCTGCTGTCTAAACAGGTTGCAAAGAAATGTTTTTTTCAGTTTTTACATACTCAGTACATACTCTTACATAGGTAAGTGAGTACTATTTTAAGACATACTGGATTTGGAACTTTCTGTTGATGGGTCCCAAAATCTAACAAACTCTCAACATAAAATCATGGTGTTTCATCAAAATCACTATACATTACATGTCTCATTTAATAATTTACCAAAAAATATATATTATACAGTAACTACATTCTGTAAAAGACTCTAAATTATGAATTAATCAGTGCAACCATGAAGTCATTATTGACTCAGCTGCAAGCGAGAGTCATGTGACAAAAATTCAAGGACTTTCCAGCTGAACTGGGCTGAACTGCAGGTTGTGCTTAGACAGAGCACAATTTATAAAAACAAATCTAGGTAAGAGATGAAATATTTACAGTATGTGGAGTCACCTTTTTTTCAAGCATTGGTAACACTGGTGGGGGAAAAAAAATCATGATTTGTTTCAGTTTTTGTAAAGTAAGAAGTCAAAGAAAATAAACTTGTTCTTTTCTTTGACTTCTTATTTTTGATTTCTGGCTACACAAGATTTTCCTCATTTGTCTCTGATTCTAGCCTTAGTTGTGCTGTTTTCATAGAGGTGTAGAACTTTATTTTGCTGTAAAAAAATAAAGTCCACAGTGAAACAGAAAATGTCCAGATTAAAATGCAGACAACAAAAAAAACTAATAGAAAATTACACATTTTTGTTATTCATTGAATTTTGCTTAATTTGTGAAAAAAAAAACATCCTTAGAGCATGCAGAGAATAGTCTGGTAGTTCCTTGGCCAGCTGCTGGCCTGCGTTTTGGAGCAGATGGTGAGAAATAAAGTGAAGAACCTCTGTTCCAGTCTAATCTTAGGCTGCTCCTTTGCTGCCTCTTCCTCTGTTAACGAAGGGGAATCTAATCCAAGTGTTTTCTGAATCCAGGCATGGCACAGAACCAACTAACCAGATTACAGATGTTGCAGCTGGAAGTGTCTGTGCTTAATAGGAGAACTTGTAAAAATATTGTTCTTCTGAATATTTATTTTAGCTAATTCTTAAAATATTGGGTTGTGTGGAAGGAGATATGCACCTACATTTATGTGTGGATTAGTTTTTAAATATATAGTTTTACTACCAACAGAGACTAGTGGAAGAATGTCATTCATTCATTGATATTGGTCTTTGTCATTGATACAATGTAATTTTTAAAAATCTCAGTAAAATCTCAAAATCTGGCATTACAGCTGTCTCTAATCCCTTCAGAGGGGGATGAAAAAAGGTCCGAGTCACGTTATCCTACAAAATATCATAGAAAGACCACACAGGCAGCGGACAAAAGGGTGACTTCACATGTACTGTACATTAAATGCAGTCACTGGTAATCTCAGTGCATTTAAAGAGCAGCACATATGTGAGCCGTTAAAAGGGCTTAAAGCTTTTAAGCAGCAATTATATTCACAGCCTGAAGAAGTTGGCTGGCAGCATCCTTAAGCATCCTTCATCAGGACAAGTCACCAAATCATCACGAGCCACACAACATGAAATGTGTTTGTCCACTCTTAATGTTTCATATTACTACATGGTATAACGCTGGTTCATCACTGCATCCTCTTTATTTATAACAGCGAAGAAGACACAGTGCACTTGCTTTTTTGAACACTCCAGTACATACAGTTCTCACTTTGGCTGATGAGATTATATTCTCACATATCTCCTGTCCCTACATTTGTCCATCACCCTGCAGCAGCAGTGTGGCTGAAAGCTGCTGAGACCTGTAAATTATAATATTTAAAGTGCTATTAAGAGCACAAGTTGCCTGCTCTGTGGAGTACTTAGTGGACAATGAGGGGCTCCTTGGTGCAAGATAAATCAATTACAGTGTGAACACTGCAATTATGATAAAAGAAAACAGATTGTGGATGAGCAAATAACAGACTGTAGAATGCTGAAAACATAAAATCCCTTCCAACAGGTAGAAAGGAGGCTTTTAGGACGAGGGACCTGCATGAAATTACCATAATTGTCAAGCAACAACAGGAGTGGAGAACTGAGGATTGAAAGAACATCCACAGTGAGAGGATGGAGCACAGTCTGCAGCAACACAGTGTGAAGGAGGTGTGGAGTGGGATGAGAAAGACAGCCAGGCCAAATGGCTGAGTGGACCAGTGATACAGTGAACGAGTTAAAACATGCTTTCAGCCAGTTTGACACAGGGACACGAGGACAGCTCATCCCTCCACCGTTGACAGTCCAACCTATCCCACACACACTGACCGCCCTCATGTTCGCTGCTGATGACAGTGTAGCTGATTACCCTACAGCCCCTGTTGATCCTTCATCGCTTTAAAGGTCAACTGTGCAGCCCCTGCCCAAGCCCCCAGCATCCCTGATAGCATCACTTAAGCTGGGATTACGCTCCTTTGCAGATGCGTAGACGGACAGCTGCAGACAGCTGCCAATATCACAGATGCGTAGTTCCTCTAAATTATGCTAGTTTCTGGTCCACTTAAAGGACGTGTTTCATTCATGCGCCATGAATCTGACTTCACATATTCTATACATGCACTTCACTGCCCTTGTAGCATAGAGGTCATGTGGACACAAATTTTGGGATGCAGAGGGCTTTGCACTGAGTCTTAAAGAAATTTGCATCACTTGGACCCCAGTTGTGTAGATGTGGGAAGCGCAACAATGGCCTTAAACATGTAAATTACAAGCAGCGAATCTAGCACTCATTCAAATGAATGGTTTCAACTTTAAAGGAACAGTCCTACATTTTGACAAATACTATTATTTGCTTTCTGGAAGAGAGTTAAATGTGTATCCTACTATTGTACCTGTGCCAGATTCTGATTATTTTCACAGTATTTTACAATTTCACAGTTTTTTAGATGATCATAGAATCACATTCATGTTATGACAGACTAAAAGTTGATATCTGACCGATCATATTTTGCTGTCTTTCATGCCCTGAGTGGTGCAACTTCCAGGATTTCTGACTTTCAGAAACAAGAACAATCAATGGAATCCAAGCAGTGACGCATATTTTCATTCCTGATTATATATTGATTATTATTGCGCTGATATTGTGCAGTCTAAACGAGGCTTACAACTAAATCCAGGACCCAGTTAGATCAGCACAAAGCCTGGAAACAAGCAGCAGTAGCTAGCCTGGCTGTGTTCAAAGATAATTAAGTGATTTCACAAACAAGATACATATCTTATGTATCTTAATGAGCTTTAGAGGTGCCAGCAGGCAGATTCTGTTATCGCTAGAGTAGGGCTGCTGGGCAATATATGGGCTTCACTTGATTAATTCAAATTTTTCTTTTTGCAAGGTATCAAGATATGTACTTATGATGCATTCTCCCAATAACACCAAAACTTGCAGTGAGAAATAGTTCTCTGGAGTAATGACATCAATGTAAGCTGGCCAGTAAAGCGTACTTAAAATGAGTTAGGTAGTTTGGGGTGTTTTTTTGGCATCACTTAGCATAAATTCCATCATAACCTTTGAGCATATTGTAACCCAAGTGGAGGAAGCTGGACTTCTGCACCTCCTCCTGGCTCCATTTCCAGGCTTCAGGCTGTAGTCTGTGATGAGAAATTTTGGCCAATTGCAGGTCTTTTCAGACCAGAACAGGTGAGATAATAAACAGAGCAACAAAATCCTCTTTGGGAAAAGGATGTAGCGGCTGAATGAGTTAAACAGGAGACTTTGATTCAGAAGAGTACAATTTAAGTGCTGTGTAAAGCAAGAAATGAAAGCTGACCTTTGGTTTGACTATATTTTTGTGTTTGAATCACACGCATATGTCTGTGCTCGTCTGGTGGGATTCATTTAGGACAGACAGGGTAGAGCTGCAGAAGGAGGGCTGTATTTTTAAATTCTGGCATGTTTTTGTGTGTCTTCTCCAGATTTCTGCCTCCTGCGGTTTTAAATTACTCTTTTTGTTTCAGTGAACAACACCAAACAGGCCTTCATGTTTTGTAAAGTTTATAAAAACTGTGTTCAGACTAAAAGTGGCAGCTCAAAAATCCTTGTCCAGCCCCATGGACGTAAGCACACAGTGGAATAGGAGCAATACGTGTCCTTTCAGAATTCAGATGCTAACTTCCATCACAGTTCCTCCTGAAAAGCATAACATGGCATTAGTTGCCTCACTCTCTAGTCCCACCTGTATGACAAGGCAGGGCAGCACTGGTTGTAAATTCCAGAAGGCATTTTATATCAGCAAAGACACGATAATATGGGGAAAAAACTGAGATGCTGAGAAACATCTGTCCCAAGTATAAACTACTACGCCACAAATATTTTGTGGAGGTAGCATTGCCCTGTTAATAAGTTGTTTGTTGTTGAACAGCTGTTCCTATTGTTGTGCTTTAATTTGTGCAAAGAAAAACATAATGTAACAACTGTAAAAGGATAAGTAGCCTCGCTAGTGGCGCCTGTCCATGCTGAACATTTACTGGTGTAGTAGCTGGGAAAGACTTTTAGTTTTCACAAATAAAACTAGCTTTAAATCATGTATTTTTCTCAGGTTTGGTTTAGAGAGAATTGAGAAAAAGTGAAATTTTGAAATGTCTTTAAAGATTTTTTTTTTTAAATTGTCTTTAAACTATATAGAATAACAGGCAGAGCCAGGCTAGCTGTTTTCCCTGGTTTCCAGTCTTTTGGCCAGGTTAAGCTAAGTTAAGGTGTAGCCTGAGAGTCTCATCCAGCTCTCTTAGAGAAAGAAAATAAGCATATTTCCAAAATGTTTAACTATTAATTTCATTTGAATTTAATGATGGTCCCTCCACTGCAGAAAACCCTCTGCACCATTCTGCTATCGAAACCAGGATGCTCCAGTGCCTTTGTAGGCCAGTAGCACTGACCTCTCACATGATAAAGAACTTTAAGAGGCTGCTACTGCAGCATCTCAGACCCCACTCGTGTGAATTCTCACTAATTTAGATACAAGGAAAATATACCGAAAGCACAGACAACACAGTAGTCAATGGAGATAACTATGCAGCCTCTTGACTTTGGGCTTTTGGCAGTTTTTCTGCCAGCACCCATCATACTGTACAATATTTCCTGTCAAAATGGCCCAAGTCTCATTTCACTAGCAGTGTAATGAAGCAGGCAACTTGCATTGACTGCAATCTGTCTTGGACTACCTTTTGCACTGCAACAATCAGCATTTTTCTCAGGAAACTCTGAGAACATTAACTACTGCATCCACCCATTAAACAAATTCTTACCATGAGCACATTGAGTCGGACAGTGCACATAGTTACTTGAGGTGATGAAGCCTCCATCTATTAAGAACTCTGAATTATGCATTGACTAATTGCAAAATTAAACCTGAACATCTGCACTGCTATAGATAATGTAAATATATGGACTATGCGCAGATCGTAATCTACATCTTGTGTTTTCATTTGTTTGCTCTTGATGTTCTGCTGCTGTTTAATGTTGCTGTTTTGCATACACTAATGTAGAAGCAACATTTTCATTATACATAATAAGTTACACACAGTAATACATACACAATTGCTTTTAAAAGTGGAACATGCATCTATAAAATCTCTGTTCATTAAATATATTCTGACCTGCAGGCAGTTTTTCTTTGCTTGAGAATATTGCAGCTATGACAACAAACATTTCCATCCAGAAATAAATCAAAGCATAATTTGATTTCATCTAATAATTTGTATCATAATATACATGTACATTCTTACTCTATGGTCTAATCTGTCATGAGCGTGGAGTACAATTTAGCAGCTACATGTGGCTCACTTCATCTTTATTCTGAATTTCATCTAGGGTGCTTAAATGAAAGCACCAGCTGACAGAAGAAACTGGCAGGCGTTACTGTGAATCCACTCCTTGGGGAATCTTTTCTTTTGCTCCGACCACAAATGAACTGACATCTAAGGGAAGAAAAAGAGCCTTGTGCTCTACCAAAGATCGTGACTGGAGAGGGAGAGGGGTATTTTTATGACAACTGGAGGCCTCCCAGGACATTTAACTGGTGCTGCTCACTGTGTGTATCCAGCCTCAGTGGTAAGTAGAGCACCAACACATGGTGCAGTTAAGTTGAGTGCTGCATCACAGAGATTTTGCAAATTCTGCTCTCAGCGCATTGGATGAGTTGTTGAAAAATGTCAAGAATCAACAATCAGTTCAATCAATATGCCATTCAGCCAATATTAATAAGTCCATTAATTAATCACCCGAGTCACAGCTGTCACATTCATTCTCTCATTAGCCTACTTCATCCAGCATAATGGGAGCTTTCACTAGTCACCCACTACCTCCCTAATTATGTATCATTTTGTTTAATATATACAAGAATGAAAGTGTAAAAATGACACATTTTAGTTTAATGGGGGGTTTTTGTGTGGGACCAATTCTTGGCCAGGAATAATGACTTACTGGAGATTCCGCCAGTTGACTAGCAACCTCAAGGTGACAGCAAGACTCTAGGAAACACGTGTTAATTAGTGAGCTTTATATGGTGTTGGTAGGTGGCTTTTTATTCCCTTTAGACAACTGTTTACTTCTGTTTCCAATCTTTTCACTAAGCTTAGCTAATGGCTTTCCTAAAATTTTCAGCCAGAAAGTATAAAAGCATATTACCCATAATCTCTCTCAAAATTAAACCATTCCATTAACGACAGAAAAACACAAAAGTCTGAACTTACCTGCAACCGAATTTGGACGAGGCATCGCAAGGGAGGAAGTGTTGTGTATGTGGTGCTGTGGAAGCGGTCTTTTGGGTGCTGGTGGAGTCCTGGGCTCCATGATGTCAGTTCTAGGTAAGGCCTCATCTGGTTGGGCTGTCAGATTGTCTCTGGTTGGCCCAGGATGGCGGTCCTCGCTTGCATGGCCCATTGCACCAGCACCGTCCCCAGGGCCTTTGTCCTTAGTCAGAACCTCACTGGAGGCGCTGCGCTCCTCATTCTCAGACGAACTAGTGATGGTTGCTGAGCAGTACAAAGAAAATAGCAAAAAAAGAAAACTAAATCCTATTTCTAAAGAACATCTGGCACACAATTGTCAACTTCCTCTTTTTTTTTTTTTTTTTAAATTGACTAAAGAACCAAAACCAAGCAACAGCCTCAAATTCAACAAAACACATTTACTCAGTCAACAATAAAACACAACTATCTGTTATCACACATACACTCAAAACTCATCAATCAGTGAGTTTTATTGTAGTTGATGTGCCTCTTGGCTTTTTGTATTCAACTATAAATAAAAACTCTATTTAAGGAGAAAAACAGTGTCCTATTTTGGGAGAATCAGACCCATAAGCAACAAAGACAGCAGTGTCCCAGTTTTGACAGGAGGGAGCTGAAGCCTTAAGGCTGAAGTGGCACAGACAACATAGAGAAGCTTGCTGTGGGGTAGGGATACATATTTGACAGTGACTTACAACTGTTGCATCTAACTTCCTATCAGCATCTAGGAAGCAATTTAGAGATGAATCGTGTTTGGGTTTTCTGATAAGGCAAATGGTTTCATATCGTGATAAATGGGCCAGTGATGTTTGTTTCACTCAGTCTTTTAAATTCTAGTGATGCGTGGCCAGGCATTTTCATTGGACATGCTTCACCTAGTGTAAAAAAACAATGTGAACTTATATAATGTGGACACAAGTCATTTTAAAACTTGGACAGGATTTCCAAAAGATAAACAGCAGCAGCTCTCACCTATAATTCCGCTATCCTTGCTCTCCAGGGTTGAGGTGGGGCTTTGGGATGGAGGCCCAGGGCTGCACCCAGTGGTGAGTCCGGGAGCAGGACAAGGCGCAGGGCTGGATGCAGGGCTGGAGAGGGTTCCACTGGGGCTGATGCTCGAGCCACAGTGGGGAGAAGGTAAGGGTAAAGGCTGGGGCAAAGACTGGCCTCCAGCACTGGTGCTCAAGGTGGAAGAGGGGCTCTCTGAACAGGGGGAGGCAGTGCTGCAGGTCAGAGTGGAGCTGGGACTCTCCCCCTGGGCAGAGGTGTCACACTAAAACCAGAAAGCAGAGTGACAAGAAATTAGGATATACATGAAGACAAGGGAAAGCTTTGTGAAATATATAGAAGAGTAAAATCAATGAACAATATTTAGGTGGAATTCTTCTGTCTAAAAAGTGCAGGGAGTTAGCAGTGTCACTTGCCACTCCTTCAACATTTCTTCACTCTGCATGACAGTGTTTGCCTTCATGCACACTGTTTTGTGTGATTATGACTGAGTATGTCTAAGTGTGCATGCAGACAGGAATTGAAAGGATAATTCCAGTTATTTTCATCCTGGCTGTCATTTTCACAGTTTTTCAAAAACAATGGCTGGTTGTGCTCAAAACTAAATCAATTACTGTAGACATTTACTGTAAAAGTCAGCGTGCACAGAGACGATTTCACAAAGATAAAACACACTGTGAGCATTTTTTACAGGTTGCTGGGTGTATGCTTACCATATATTTAGAAACACTACACCAAAAATCCAGTTAATAGAATGTCACTGAATGATGGGACTAGTCAGAATTACACACCTAATACCACTACATGTGCAAATCTCAGTAAATGGGAAATCTGACATTGGATGAATGTACAATTACAGTGTGTGTTGCTGTGTTAAAACAACAAACAGTAGTTGCTTTTTGGAGTTAATACTGTGTGTGTTTTGGATGGCACCTTGGAGAAAAGACATGTAAAGCTCCACAGTAAAGCAAAAAACAAAGTCATTTTGAGCACAATAACTCTATTATGGTGGAAAAATCTGCAGAGCTAAGAGCCAGGTTGAAAAAAAAAGCAGAGATTATTTTTCAAAAACAGTTACCATGGCTCGATCTGAGCAGAACTGCATCTATTGAAAAAGGTCCTTGAACTCGCAGGTCCACTTTTCAAGAGTAAAGAAAATATATACGGGCATATACACAATACTAGTACATACTGCTAGAGTCGCTTTGTGATAAATGATATTTTATGGAGCTTATTCTGTTTTCATTCTGTTGTCTTCGCTGTTGTTTGTGCTCTTATTGTGCTATTGTCCGTTATGTTCTTTATGTTTTTTTCACATATGTGTTACAAGTATCTTAATGTATGTGATCTATTCTTGTCTCTTAAAGGATATCTTTTCACTTAAAAATATTCTGAGTTAACATGTGTATATATTAATGCCAATGGTAATGTGTTTTACCAATAAAGGCAATGAAATGTGAGATGTTAAAACAGATCTCTCAGATCTTGTGTTTTTAAAAAATATTTCTTATCCTTATACTTGATCACGTGCATTTCAGATCTCTTCATTACTGATGCAACATTTCTGCAACATAGAGACTGTAGGGAGACAAGGCAACAGAGTTTAAACAGCTCACTTTTATTCCCTTTATACCAAAGCCTCATCTATCTTAGCCAGGACAACCCACATTCCTCATATGAGCCTCACTATCTCTGTGAAACTGACTGAATCTGGAGCTCAGGTGGTGGAATGAGGCTGAGAAAATGGGCCAAGGCTGAGCAATGCAAAGGCACAGAGATGGAGCGACATAAGCACGATGCAATTTGGTACAATAACTCTGCAATGAGGAGTTAAACTAATAGGATACTGAGTGTAAAAATGAAACCCTGTGGACACATAGCAACAGCATTAATAATGCTCCTTCATATATAGATATATATCTGAAAAAGGGGATTCGAGTGGTCAAATCACATGCATTACTTAACACATATTTTGACTGCATAAAACTGCATTTTAAATAACAATCAACTTTAATGAATGGTATTTAAATGTTCAAAAAAGACCTGAGATCCTGCAGGCAATCTAAACTCCAAAAACAGAAGGTTGGTTCATAAACCATCCATCATGACAGCAAAGGTCCAACAAATCAATACGCTGTCCTACCTTCTTTTCCCTCCTGTCCTCCATAGGAGAGCTAGCAGTGCCGGCCGTTGCTTCTCCCAGTAAGAAGCATAGTCTGGTCATCAGTTCCTGGGTAGAGAGGGAGGAGCCAGGAGGGGGCTCCACGTGGAGGTCTGGAAGACACACAAATTCAGGGCATAGGGATTAAGAAGAAAATGGAAACACGGCAGGCCAAATGAAACCGCCATCAAACTGACGCTCCCGTTTCAGCTGAGCTTGCTCGTGAGGTTCCCACCCAGCAGCATCGGCAGTGAACTGCAAGAAATGTATGCATCCACAGGTCAGCACAGCCCCAGCTGCACTGATTATGAATGCACAGACAGTGGCTTTCCAGTCCCTGGTTGAGGCAGCAGCAAGAGGTTGTGTGAGGTTGTGAGTTTGCCTGTGCACACGCCTGCCAGGTGCTCTCGGTTAAGAGACGGATTGTGAATTTCAATGAGCTCGATGTCGACTCTGGAGCAGAAAGAAGGAGTGCCTTGGCTCTGCCTTCACTGTTGCTCCTGGAGAGATTGGCTGACACAGGCCATGTGCTGCATTCATTTATCACTGTTTAAGGCTCCCTGATGCTCTGACCTCCAACCCCTGCTCCTCTAAGGTCCAAGCTCACCTCAGCAAAGTGAGCCTTAAACAGTTTTCCCATGTCTGTGCTCTGCCCAGCTGAGCAATGCATTCCTCCATTCTGACACCTCATGTATGTAATGTTATCAGCTGAGTAACATGCATATTGAGTAGGCATATAAACAGGATGACAGGACATCACGGATTACAGGAACAGCTCACTCCTCCTCACAAACATCTTTTCGTTTAGATATCACATTCATTTCACACTCCCTCCACCGATTCTTTCTCATTCTGTCTTGCTGGCTCACGCTCTCCCTTTAAAAGGTACTGCATCACATCGCTCTTACATTCAACACAATTGTGTGGCAAACACACACCCAGCCTTGACAGCATCAAGGTCAATTTTGAGAGGCGAGCTTGGTCATTTTTGTTTTGTAAGGTGCTCCGGTTACAGCCTTTGTCAATACTCTTTTCACAGCTTGAAAATCTGCTGAAGACTTAGGTGGGATGTGTATTTCAGCGAGGGCAGGAGAGAAAACTTTGCATTTAGTCAGCAGAGCACTGAGATCCAATCTGGAGTAACATGAGGACACACTGAATGTCCAGTACTATTCATCAAACCACCTAGCAGTTGCCATTGGAAACGGGAAGCTGAGAGGTGCCTGGCAACCGGGATGGAAGATGCCTCATAAAATCTGTTTAGCCTAAGGGTAGACCTCTGGTCAAAAACACAAAGAAAGCTGGTAAAGATGTGGGTATTTACACCATTATTACTTTAATCTAAGCTTTAACTGCACAAGCAACATTCAGAGAAGTCGGGACAAGGACTCGGGAGAGACTGTGAAACAACAAATCGACTCTCAGTGATACACTGCATAGTACACACATCACAGTCTAGATACACCTGAAGGGAAAAAAAACTTAATGCCAACCTTCCACACACACGTTCACTTTCTGTTAAATCTAACATCATTCATCCACTCACCTCTGCCCCATTCTCATTCTAATTCAGCCTCACTGATCAATACCAGGAAAAACAGACACGATGCTAAATACACGTCCACACGCTCCTGTTCTCACCTCTGTGGTCTGCCTTGCCACGGCACGAGGCAAAGACAAGAGGTTCTCTCGCACTGGAAGAGCCATCCACATACTCCAGCTTCCTTACCCGTCCTTTGGCCACAGCAAAGAGGCAGAAGGGAGAGGGAGGGAGAGCAGGCAGGGAGGGAGGGAGGGAGGATTGAGGGTGGAGATAGGGAGGGATATGAAAGAAAGTGAGTGAGAGAGAGGGAGAATGAGAGAGATTAAGCCTCCCCAGATGAGATCTGTGGTGCAGAATTTGAATTGTGTCCCAGGAGAAGGGAGTAGAATGTACAGAGTGTGAGCCATGCATGCAAACAGTACTATATTTACTGTACCGTGGGCATTTATGTATAATATATTACCACTGCTAATGTTTGTGTGTGAGAGTGTGTGTGTGTGATGGTAAGGACAGCGGTGCACTCTGATGTGTGTGGGTGTGTCTCAATTTATGCAACAACATCTTAGGGTTCGTGGAAGCGCAGATTCTTTAGGACTGAAGATCATTCAAGGATGAGATGTTTGAAAACACTGACATGAGCTGATTTTTTTCACTCAAGGTTATTCAGTGATTGAATCGTGCATGTGGATAGACTCGGGAGCGCCCTGCAATCTAACATCTAACGTACTTATTAAGGTTCGATTTTGCATGACCAACCGCCAAAGAAACAAAAGCCATGGCACTATATATTTTTCCCTGCTGTAATTTTTCTCGTCATATTTGTTCAGTGGACTGGGAAAAAACAAGGCAGTGCTGCATGCAATGAAAGGTAATAGCACCTTTTTCTGAATGGCTGTATTTGCTGCAGACACTGCCATCTAGTGCTTCTTTTCAGGCGAGGCACCCCGAGTAAATATGCAATTTGTTTCTTCTTAACCCTCCTGTTGTCCTCATTTATGGGCAGCAAAAAATGTTGTTCCCTTGTCTGAAAGAAATCCAAAAATTCAGCAAAAAAAATCCCCAAATTCATAAAAATTTGCAAAATCTTCAGGAAGAAAGGTCCCAAAATTTTTAAAAGTTTCCCTTAAAAGTTTTATTTTAAAAAAAATTTAAAAATCCCAATTTGGCAAGAAATAAAAATTTAAAAAATAAAAATTGTAAATATTTTCAAAAAATGAATAAAATGTGGAAGTTTTCACTGTGAAAATATTTCATTTTCTTTCACATTTTCAAACTTTAAAACGGGTCAATTTTGACCTGCAGGACGACACGAGGGTTAAATACACAATTTTAAAAAGATTTGTATAATTCAAACTTTGCAGAACTTTCAGTATTTTTAGGTAATTACATTTTAACACAAATTAATATTTCTTTAAACATGTTAATACTATTTCTTTATAAGCTATGAACCTTGTAGAAAATGCTAAATTTGGCTAATTTTTATGTAGAAGGTGCTTAAAATGTATTCAAACAAGAGTCGCTTTCTACTCCAAATTATGTTTTCTAAATCTTCACTGTGCAGAATGGTGTAATTACAGAGTTTTAAATGTATGTTTTCATATTCATCTGTGAAGGGGAAATTTCGCTTGGTGCTCACCTTAAATCTATGTTTATGGCATGAGTTTGTGCCGTCAAATAATTTGGAGAAAAATCGTGGTCCTGTATGCAGCCTCCCCAAGTGTGACACAGAAACCCCAAATTGTAAATACTGCACAGTTTAAGTGGTACAGGAGACATATTCGGTCCAGTTGTTGAAATGAAACACATTTCTTCATTCATATGAATCTTTAAGCCCCTAAACAACCACCTTTTTTTTCTCCTAAAAGACTCAAAACTTAGAGGCATTTTGTTCGTTGGACTCTTACAGTGAGGATAGTGTGCAGCACATATTAATTCATCAAGTACGTGCCCCTACAGAGTACAGAAAATATAAGAAACTGCTGTTATGCTGGGTACACACTCTCATTACAAAGAAAGGAATTATTGCTGCTGCTATTGTTGCTTTAACATTGGTATATTAAAGAGTTTACAGCAGTTGAATCATGGACCTTTGTGCTTTTAAACAGTGTTTAATTTGATTCAGAATGGGATGATGCTATTCAAAATGCAGCAGCAGGATTTTTACCCGACCTATATCCGTGTTAAGGTCTTAATGATGGAGAAGAAAGACTTGCACAGCTACATATACAACAAAAAATACACTTCATGACTTCGTGGAATATTTTATGAATAGATCCAAACAAATGTAATATCTCAAAGTTGACCTACCTAATTGGGGTTCCTTGCCTAAAGTTATTCGCTCAATTATTTACTCTGACAATCTGTCGCATGTTTTTGGGCCCCGGGGGCACAGTCTGTATGCTCTTGTATTTTCTGCCACATATACGAAACAGCTGAACGCACAGAAGCTCTCTGCTAATCAAGGCAAACCCATGAAAGCATTCTGCTGTTTCTGCAGCTATTCCCTGATGCACAGCTCCTTGTCATCCGCAGCTGCTCATACTGAGATCATGGTTTGTTTTGATTTTTATTACTATTTTAAATTTAACCCACCTGGGAACTTGATGCACGACTGGGAGGGAACTATGTCGGGCTGGCGAGGGAGAAGAGGGGAGGACGGTAAAGAGATGGACACACCCTTGGTCAGTCTCATCAGTTTTACCGGGCTCTCGGTGTAGCCGCCGTCACGGTCCTGGAAGTGAGCGGCACGCTGGCCACGAGTCCTCTGCAGGGTGCTGTGGGCGTACACTTCACCACCTATATCGAATACAGAGGAGAAAGTAGAGAAAGGAAAGAGGAGGGTAGGTGTTGAGGTTAAAGAGACACAGTTAAAAGCATATTTACAAAAGCCGAGTTGATTCAAAGCTGTGCTGCAGATTTAACTTATCGCAGAGAGAGCAGTAGCCTATAAAATTTCTCTCACATAAGGCTGCGACTGAGCAAACATAACTTGTCTTGGAGGCATATTGCTGAATGAGGTAATGGAAAGTTGGCAATGCCAGAACATCTATTTAAAGGAATGGGATCACACTCATTAAACAGGCTACACTTATTATATTTCAATTCAATACTTCACTCAATTTCACGCCCACACTGCAAAACTCCAAATCTTACCAAGTCTATTTGTCTTATTTTTAGTCAAAATGTCTCATCCCACTTGATTTAAGATAAATTCACTTAACAAGTGACATTTCAGCAAGATGGAGGGACTTGTTTTAAGATAATGCATCTTAAATATTTTGTTAAGTCAAACAATCTTGAAATTATCTTGTTTTGAGTTGAATTTTACAAGAAAACACTAAATAAGTTTAACCCTCGTGTCGTCCTGCGGGTCAGAATTGGCCCGTTTTAAAGTTTGAAAATGTGGGGAAAAAAAAAATATTTTCACAGTGAAACTTCTGATGTCCACATTTTCAACATTTTTGGGAAGTTTTTGAACATTTTTTTGAAAGAAAAAAGAAATGTTAAAAATGTTTAAGAACATTCACAAAAAAATAAACCAAAATCCAGCGAATTTCGATTTTGGTTGATTTTTATGTGAATGTTCTTAAGAAAATATTAGAAGTTTTACTAATATATATGTAATCACTTTAGATATTTTTAGGATTTTTTGGGAAGATTTTTACTCGTTTTTTGAAAATATTTACAAGAATTTTCCTGCCAAATTTGGGGGATTTTATTTATTTATTTATTTTTTAACACTTAAGGAATTATTGGAATTTTCTTCCTGAAGGTTTTGCAAATTTTCAGAAATTTGGGGAATTTTTTTGCTGATTTTTTTTGGATTTTTTTCAGACAAGGAAACAATATTTTTTGGTGCCCGTAAATAAAGACAGCAGGAGGGTTAATAAATCTCAAATTAGGAGGTTACATGAAAGCGAAAATCTATTTTTGAGTAAAAAACTGCTATTTTTTTTTTTTTTTTTTAAAACATATCTGGCTTATTTTAAGACACCTAAGCTTGACAATCCTGGTAAAATATAAAAAATAAGTTTTCCCAGCTAATTTTAAGCTCTCAATATTCTAAATATCTTATCTTATTTCAAGAAATCTTACCAAGCCATTTTTCAGTTGTTCTGTTGGCAGATATTTTCACCTATTTCAAGGTAAAAGTTTTTTTTTTCTTGTTTTGAGAGGGGCATTTTTTCCAGTGCACTCTTATGGCTGCAATTAAGCCTGATCTTATGTCTTGAAACCGACATTATGCACGGGACCTCGAAAAGCCATGTGATTAGAGACTTTGCTGCCACTTATTGTGATCACACTTGAGTGCAGTAATTTGGCCTGTAGTGTAATTTAGTCATTCACTCTTCTTGCCTTAAATTTGTCTTCTGTTGCTCTTGATGCCCACTACCTAATGTTACAAATTCACATGATAGGCTGTTGCATAATTCCTGTAAATGTAGAGGAATCAGTGCCTTTTTTGTAAGATGTATTGAGGAGAATTCAAGAAGTGACATCTCTACAAATGATCAGAGCCATACCACTGTACTGTAAACATACTATGTGATTTTAATGAGACTGACACACTTCTCTATCTTCCTCTCTGTTCTTGCAACCCAGTGCAGCACCGAATTAAATATTAATGAGCAACATGGGTGCTCTAATACTGAGCTCTACTTATGTCCATGCATCTCCACTGTGCACTTAGAAACCTCTTCTGTACTGCAGCAGGTTGACAAGTTCACCCTGCAAAAAAAAAATACAAAAAGCCTCATTTCAACCTCAAAATATTCCCAAAAAATGTCAACTGCTTCCTTTTTCAGTTCACATTTCACTGACGACACGACAAAACATTCACCTCGTTTACAGCAGATACAATACTTTTATACCAGGTTTTCTCATTTAGTTGTGAGCCACAAATTCTTGTGAAAATCGGTATGCGCTTAGTAGGTCAGGATGTTTGCTTAACCCACTCTAACTTCGCCTGACACACTTTACATGCAAGCAGCGGGACACTGTGTGAAGGACGGAACACGCTGATGAATTAGGCTAATTGAAATGGCTCTACTTAAATCACCCAAGAGAAGAGAACCTGAATATTACCATCAAATAATACAAGACCGAGTGTGCACAACATACTATAAATTTCCCCGTATACACATCTGTGACTCGTGGCTGAGAGCATCTTGATAAAAAATGTGATTAAATGACATCAAAGGAATCCCATGAGACCACAGTTCAAAATCATTATTAAGAATACATGCCACATTTCTGATACGCAGTAAGTTTCAGCGGTTTTGTTCATACCTGGACGTCTCTGGTTCTTCTTTTCCCCTCGCTTTCCTCCCCCATCTCTCTTGTTTCCAAATACTGCTCTGAACATAGCTGGGCTTCACTGTTTACTGCCTGTGGAGGAAAAAGTCAAATCTTAATTTGCATTAGGAGCACATTATTTTAGGCAACATTACCCCTGCTGTTAGTTCTTAATGCAGCTGCCTGAGTGCCAGATTTAAATGCTGTTTTTTTAAAAAGATAACTGTCTAGTCATTAATAAATTGTTTATTTAAACTAATTATCGGCACATACAAGTCAGGGCACACATTAAAAAATCATGTCACCATAAAATTAAGCCTTTCGTTACCTGTTTTAAGTCTTCTTTGGTGACTCCATGTCTTCACATTAATCCACAGGCAGCTGATAAGAGACCATTTAGACTGGCAGAGTCCAATTAAGAAGTGATGCACCTCCACAAGATGATGAGAGGAGGAGGAGGAGGGAGCGCGCCTTGTGCACATGCGTGGTTGATTCTTGCTCAACATTTGTTGTGACCTGGTTTGATCTTGGGCTATTTTTTGTTTTACCTCCAATATTTATTTCAGCAATAGGGTAAACTGGGGAAAGGACCCTCTTAATAATATATTCTCTTTAAAAATAAAATGTATATATACAGACAGACAAGAAGAAAAAAAGTGAACAAATTTAGAGGGTAATTGAATTGCTATTATAAAATTTAAAACTGAAATCTTGAAAATATGTGTACACAGGCTTTACAAGCCACTGAGCAATACAAGCTTGTTACTTTTGCATAAAATTAACTATATCCTCACCCTTTTATGGTATTACAGTTTTATGGTAAATGTTACATAACACATAGAAATAACTTTAGAATTTTTGTTTGGAATGATTTAGTATTTGCCAGTTTATTAACAACTAAGGTGCCTATTGGGCAAAGATTATTACTTTGTTATATATAATTCATACTAAACTAAACTTTCTATTTTTTAAACCCACACAGGCCTATTTTGTACGATTAGAGTATAACACCATTTTACCTCAGAACTATTTCTTTTGATTTCTCTCTTGTGATTCTAATATTTCAACATTAGTGTGGTCACTATCATGCAAGAGAAGAAACCTGAAACGAAAATTGACTATATCTAATTGTCAGGTGGGGAAATATGATGATTTCCCTACTACTTGTGACTATGTTTTTACCACTGATCAGAGAACATTCTTACAGCATCACATAAAAATATTTATACCAAACCCTATGAAAAAATAAGCCGAAATGAGCATTAAGAAACCATCGGCGTGAACGCACTGTAAGTTAAGATAAATACGAGTCATGTCCTCTTGTGAACACCAGGGGGCGACAGTGTAAATAATATTTTCCTGTTTGTCCACAAGGGGGCGAATATGAGCCACAGCTAGTGAGCTATATAATCTGGAAGCTAACGTCGTCTCGGTCTTTCCTCTGATTGTGCTCAGGAGAAGTTCAAGACACAGAAGGTCGTCTTCAGTTTATAATGCAGCACCACCTCAGCGGTTCAAACATATCTGTGGACGTGATCTGTCGTAAGCATTTCACGTAGCTTTGTGAAGTTAAATTAAAAAAAATAACCGTAAACGAAGCTAGTAAAGTTTTATCGTCAAGTAGGACACGTGTAAAATTAGCTAGAGCCATTTTGTGTTCCCGGTTTAGTAGGAAAGATAACCGGCTTTGTAAAATTAGCACACATTAACGTTGATGTTGAAGTAATCAAAATGCTCGAGTAACACTTCTAGAGTTGTGAGAAAATTTGTTTAGACAAGGGGGTACAAAGTCAACATAGCACCGGAAGCTGCTAGCTAATGCTAACTTGAGTTTTGTGGCTAACAGTAGCATCATAGCGTCATACCGTTTCAGTGGATTTGTTGAAAAAATGAGGTTTATTAGTATTTTATGTCACCACTAAATCATTTGGCTGACCTACCTTGGTCGACAGTGTGATGTTTATTAGGTTTCTCGTTTACTTGTAGTAACTTTGCTTTAGCCATGTTGACCTTTAATCAACGAAGTAAGAAATAAACAACCGTACAGTCTTTACTCTATTAGTAACAACAAAACCTGTTCATTAACTGAAAACTGTTTCAATAAATGGTCTAAATTATGTATTTGCTAAGTTAAGATACAGAAATACTGTCAGTTTGCCCCACAGCCGTAGCAGATGTAGCTCTAGAAACTCAACTTCTACACACCACAATGTTGACAGTTTGAGTTCTACAAATAGGCTGTTAAATGCTGCACTTCTTTTCCCCTTGCAGATCATGGACCATTTGGTGGACATCCGTATGAGCCAGACGGGGGATGATGTCTGTGTTTGAGCCTTCAGCATAATGTCCTAAAGATGTCTGTCATGGCAGTATCACTTACTGGAGGAAATGGGTCTGAGACGGATGATCCAACAGAAGGACCGTGACCAAGTCTTGTGCAATAACATGTACGTCTAGGTATCTTTACTTTGGAGACGTGATTAGTTGACTGATTAAACCTCGTAGCCTGTTCACAAGCTGCATCTTTGACAGCCTGGGCTCTCTGCCGTGAGATATCCTGGGTTTTAATACTTCAGATGCTAAATGAAATGTCCCTGCGCTTTCTGCCCGCCTCTTTACCATGGCGTCTTGGATTGAAGAGGGGAGGATAAATGAAATTTTACATGAAAGTCTTTTCTCTGTGAACATACTTGTGAAGACCCCGAATGTAATATTTTTCTCCGTTCTCAAGCTTGTAGAGATGAAACCAGAGAGAGGATACTGAAGCAGCTGGAAGAGTCATTTTCCAAATGGATAAATGCAGGTGAGCACTTGTAATCTTGTCTTCAGTTGGTGTACACTTGAATTCGCATCCACTGATAGACCTGAAGCAGGCTTCATTGGCTTCTGGGTTTGCATAGAGATGCTAAACTGAGCCTTCCTTGCGCTTTCTGACTGCTACATTTTATAGCAGCACAGATTGAATTGAGGAATACATTCCAATTTGTTTAATCACGGTCAGATTCACAGTGGGATGTTGAATGTGACTCAATACATTAATTATTTCATTTCACCCACTGCATTAAATGGATTCCTGCACACTGCTCATGCATTCATGGCAGATTTACAGACATCAGCCAAACATCCTGGTTTCTGCAAATGTCTAGTCAAAACATTAGGCTCATTAGTTGTCTGTAGGTGTTGCTGAGATCTGGACATACTGCTGTTGCAGGATATCCGTCGCTGTAATGTTTTTGCACTGCTGTTGTATCTTTCTAAATGTTTTAATTTTCTTGCAGGTAACAAGCAAGATACTGCCAAAACCGGATGGAGCTTGGACAAGTGGAGCAGTTTTTCTTCACCGCTCCCTGATGCCAAGCAAACCTGCTATTAAATGTTTTCAAATTGTTGTATTTAGTTTACTTGATAGTGTACTGGCAGTTACTAATCTGCCAGTAGCATTTGTGTTGCACATGATGCATTTAACCAACAGTACACAAAATAGATGTAATATGTCAAACTGATGCCAATTTTGGCTTCCAATAAAAGTAAAAAATTACTGAACTCAATCTTGTGTTTTTGTGAATTTAAAAATAAGTTTGTTAGGTCCAACCTTGATTTATTCCATAGTGATGTGACAGTTACAATATGTAGGTTTAGAAAGTTACAGGTCCCCCAGGTAGGGAATCAAACTGTACTTGAATGCACTTTGGAATTAGATTATGTTGCTGCCTTGTAAATGTAAAAACATGCACCATTTATGTACACCGAGCAGAAAGGCCCTTTATAAATGAGAAGCACAATTCAACCTGTAAGAGCTGGCTACTGCAGGTTTGTGTTTACGGTGGTTCTACTTACGCAGTGCCAGGGTGTATTGCTGCTGCTGTTCCTGGACCAAGTATTGAGCTTGTTGCTTCTCAAATACAAAATTCAAAATAATTTAGTGATGAAACACATTTATTGCATACAGCAATCAAATGTAAAACAACCTAAAAGTACATGGGACATGGAAAGCACAAATTTGCAGTAAAGGTGCTCGTCTTTTTTTTTTTTTTTTTTAGCACAAGTCTAGATCAAATTAGTCATGGTGTGGGAAAATTGTATTCCATATAAAAAATATTAAGCCAACTAAAAAGAAACATAACAAATTTCATGAGAGCGGCAACCAGTGTCACCTTTTCTCTTCGTAAGGTTTATCCTTTACACAATAAAACCCCTTCTGGATATACCAAACATAAAAGTAATGCACTGCCATGAACCATAGTTCCTAAATACAACTTGTCCGATGCATCTGATGGATAGAACTAATTCAAATACTTATCTTGGGGGTGTGCAGGAGCTGTGACACAAAGCAAATCAGGAAAAGGTGTATACATGAGTTTGAAATCCCTTTCACATTGCTCCTTCTTTTTGCCTCCCACAAATTAAGCTACTAAAATGCCCCAACAACGTCTCCCTGTAAAACTCAACCTTTGCATCATCCAGTGTATCTTTAGACCTGTTGTAAGGAAATTGGGTCCATCCAGGGCCTGGTCTGGGAGGAACCCCCATCGAGTAAAAATAAAAGGTGGTGTGTTGGCCTTGGGAGGGTTTAAAATTATTCGTCAGTTTTTTCCTCGCCTTGGTAATGTCTGTACTCTGGCTTGAGCTCCCAGGTGTTCTTGTGTGCTCCCTTCACGTTGTAGATGCCAATATCGCGCAAAATTTCCTTCAAGTAAATCTGTGAGAAGGAAAAGCAGCAAATATAAGTAAAGAGAATCACTGGCTCTGACAGAGTTAAAGCTATAATCATTGCTTGTAATAATTAAGAATTCTTGCAAGAAGAGGCGGCATCCAAAGGAACATCTTTAAGATTTCAGATTCCTGAGTTATGTTTAAACTATTACAGTAGACAGTAGTTATTTTATCATCCCAGTAGCTAACTGTATGGTGGGTTGTGAACTGGCAAAATTGGCAAACTGACAGTGTTTAGAGACTGCTTGCTTTTGTGGTGTGAAACAGTGTTAACCCTGTAAGACCTAAATATAGAAAAAAAGCGCAAAAAAATAAAATGAACAAAAAATTAGATACATATAAATCCACATATAGAAAAAAGTATCAAAAAATAAAACTAAAAAATATAAATAACAATAATGATAATATACAAACCAAATATAGAAGAAAATGACCAAAAAAAAAAAAACAAGAAAGAAATAAACCAAATATAGAAAAAAATGAGCAAAACAGGGCCAGCAACATTGTTTGAAATCGGTCAGTATAAACAGCATTGTAACCAAAGCGCCTCATGTTGCCCTCTGGTCTTACCACAGGCTGTTGGGTGATATCCACCAGGTATTTGATGTTGTAGTACTGGTGCTTCTCGAAAGCAGAGAACAACATGTCCAACACCTGCTGTTTGTCTGCTCTGGCTCTCTTGCCCTCCTCCTTCTTCTTCTTCTCATACTCGCGCTGTAGCAAAAAGCAAACAGAGGTCAAGTACCACACATAGTGGCTTAGTGTGCCATCTTTTAGTACAAGTCACAAGTAATACTGAATTTTTTTTTTTTTAAAAAGTGTAACAGATTTGTCTCCCTTTGATTTCTGTTCAAACTATGCATAGCAGTGATTTAAAGTATGAATTGTTTATAATAACTGGTAAAAACAAGTGTGTTTTATATATACATGCTGCATTTTGTATGAAACATGAAAAAAACGAGTAGATGAATGAAGGAAGATAATCTTCTGGATTTCTTACGATGTAGTCATGGCTGGCCACAGGCTTGTAGTTGCTGGTGACAGCTTCCTTCAGCTGTTGTGACAGCCTGGCTGGCTTGGAGGACTCCTCAATCTGTAACCTGTTAGATGATAAGAACTTTACTCATCAAGTGAAACACACATTATATACTGCATACACTCTCACATGTGACACTTTTTCATTAGGTTGCCTTTACATATTTCAACACATGATAATATAGACTTATAACCTACATATTCTACATTCATGTGTCTAACACTGCAAATGAAGGTCAGCTTTATATCATACTAACTTGTGTATGCACCATTTGAAAAATACTCACTTCTTCAGCCTCATATAGCTTTCACTGACAGCAGGTCTGCAATCTGCTCTCTGCACTACCACCCCCTCCAGGGCTATTTTATCTGCAAAAAGTGCAAAAAGGGCAGAGTTAATTACAACCTTGATAAAAAACTCAATCTTAAATCTTAATATTCAATAAGCGAGGTTGTGTAAAAGAGAAGGGATGAAAACAGACACTGCAGGTGAACAACTGGGCAATGTGTCAAGACAACAAAAAAAAAGGAGAATAAATGAAATGCAACCCAGTTTGGTTTGCTAGTTATTAGAATCTAGTTCAGCCTAGTCTCTCTTCTGATGTTCAAAGATGGCAAAAACATCAAAAGGTCAGTTTCTTTGCATAATTTTGCATTAGCTTTTTGAAGACTTGTTTCTTTAGTCATTCGAATACTGTAACTTTGCTCATTAATAATGTGATTACAGTAACACCAAGTCAAGAGTTAAAGTTAGACCGTACATACATATTCTTCCACTTGGTTTCCAACTCTAACTACTGGCTCAGACTGTGCCTTCAATGTCCTTTATCTACTTATGTCATCTCACCATGACTGACTTACTTTTGGCAATAGAGCAAGTGTTTACACTAAATTAATCAGCACTGTAGTCAATTACTCAATAATATAGCTAAATATTTTAAAAATTTTATGAAATTTGCATATTGTTCCCTTACAAGCACCATGTCCAACTGTGTATGTACACCATTTTTCACAAGCATAGTTGGTCTTATCCTACACTACAGTTCACTACAGCTATAGGGAACGCAAGTCTGCCAGCCAAGATAGCTGAAGACCAAGATAGTTTGTCTCATATACAACAGCTTCATTAGTTTTACTGCCTTAAAGAAAATTACTTTCAGCTGTTAGTGTTTCAATGCATAGTTCATAAAAGTTCACTAGCCAGGAAAAATAAGAAAATATCTCTTAAAGCAGCACTTGATTACAGCATCTCAGTAACATCTACATTTTGTCTTGAAGGAGGCTTGATTATGCCCATGGAACAACAATCATTCAGAACAGCCAGATATCAACTGTCTTTGCCAACAATGTCACAACCAACACCACAAACAGGCAACACTCTGCTTAAGAGCAGTCAAGACCTGGTTTCACCACACAGTCTCCCCTCCAAGACGACTGCAAACTATGAACAGAAGCTCTGTATGAACTGTACAGAGGCCTGTGTTCTGCTTCGGAACAAAACTGAGCACTACTTGTGAAGAATGTGTCTATGGTTTTTGTACCAATACATGCAACTTTCAAAGCATGTATATGGCATATCAGTGTGATACCACAGATGGCCATTATAAAAAATGAAAATAACAGACGCTCAGTGCATCTGATTTCCAGTGATACAACTTTGTCACTTGCTGGCAAAATGGAAGACTCACCTGGACCTGACCCCGCCCCCGAACCTGAGCTGCTGCCATCAGATCTCTCTTCTGACTGGCCTACAGGAAGGGAGGGAGGGATGGTAAACATGAAAATACAGGGGATGGGAGACGAAGGAAGGAGGGGATCGAACAATAAGAACCACACCCAGGGTTTAGTCGCACACCAAAACGTTTAATCACAGAGCTTCTCGGCTTAATCTCTGACAAACACACACGTGTGCGTACGAGCAAAGCAAGCATGGCCTGACAACAAGCGAGCACACATACCCTGTCCCACCACTGATACACATCCACGACAGGGCTGCACAATACATAATATTTACATTAACAGAAGAAAAACTCTATGCTACCAAAGCATGTTTACAGTTTAAATTCAAACAGTTAACACTTTTATACTGTCTGCTCATATAAAATTCTACAGAATTTTATGTTTTGATGCCCAATTATACCTTATGAATGCTGTAGTAGCTGCCTTCCTGATCAGATCTTGGCAGAAAAAAAGTCCATACCGTTGCATACAGTTATAAAAATGTACACAAACTATTTTAACTGTGCAGCCCTAAGACACACACGCGCACACACGTGTATCTCCCAATGTAAGTACTGCAGTGCAAGATCACCAGCAACCACAGCAAAAAAAAGACACAAAAAACAAACAAAAAAAGAACTAATTACTTTCAGAGGGCAGACGAGGCTGGTGAAATTCAAACTAAAACAAAGAAACCCATGCACAAACAAAATCAACTCCAAATTCAGCAGTGATTTGTGTTGATACGCATCTACTCTATGTTAACTGATTCCAAAATGGAGCCACTGTGCCTGATCATATACCCAATCAGCTGAAGTGATTGGCGGTGGACTGAAAAAATCAACCCACAACAAATGAGTGATAAGTGATCAAACAGTGAAACTGAAATTCCCTTATATGTAGAGACAGAAACACAGATCAGATGGGACAAACACAAATACTCTTCTGTTTTCCACTGCGTGTTCACTTGTCCACTGCGTGCAGTACATTTCTTATATGTACTGTGTTTGGACAGTGGACAACGTCACACTCAAGGAAAAGTTTGTTAGGAGCTTACAGCATACTGAGACAAGCAGGGCAGGCAAGGGGAAGACTGTGCATGAAGACAGCAAGATGTACGACGAGCAGCATGATGGTGCCCACCACCTGATCACACAAAACTCACCTCTGAGGTTAAGTGAAAAAAACCTATTTCACATCACAAAAAAAACGACAAGTGTCTTGTTCTGCAGCAAAGTACGCAAACCAGACACTCGGCATCCTTTAGACGGGCTCAGAGATGAAAACAGAAACTCACCCGATGAATTCTCTGTGAAGACGGCCAGCATCTGACCTCCCACTGACTGCATGGTGAACGGGTGTTCCCGAGGTGCAGACACTGTCTTATCTTCTATACCTTCAATCACAGTCAGCTCCTCATTCAAAGTGAAAGACACCTGTAAAGAATACAGTCAGTCATAATATTTCTGAATGTTTGAGGGTACTATATAGTGGTTAAATTTACACATGGAGTGGACACTAAAATAAAATGGCAAACAGTAAATGGCATGTACAATACCATGTGACTGAAACTCGTCCAAAATGACTTAAAACACTTGAAATTTGCGCAAGATAAGACAAAGATGGTCTAAAATGACGCAAAATGGTCCAAAATGACAATAATGAACAATTACAGTCCATTAAAAATGGAAGAAAAATGCAAAATTTCCAGTCCAGGGTGGTATTGTGTGCCCACAAATATTCCTGTAAATGTATATAAATGGATGGATCTATATCTCTACCAAAATACATTCCTTGGTCGACATTTCACCAGACCTGACTTGAATCTTGTCTGATATTACTTGAAACTTACCCAGCATCGCTCAGAATTTGTGTAAAATGAGATAAAGATGGCCCAAAGTGACTCAAACTCATCCAAAATGACATAAAACATTCACAAAAGACTTTAAAGTTGTTGAAAATAAGACAAAGATGGTCGAAAATTACTCAAAATTGTCCAAAATGACAACAATCAACAATTATCGATAGAAAGATTTTTGACACTAGTTCTGGAAAAAAGCTTAGAAGTAGTAATAGTTTTAGTAGTTTTTCCCTTTACACATGTTGAGTCTGAACTGCAATGAAAATGAACTGCTAAATTAAAACAAGCACTGAAGTTTTTCAAAGTTCTCTCTCTTGATTTGGTGTTTAGATGGTATTCATGTTTCCACAATACTGATTACAGTGGATAATTAGCTATATACTGTGTGTACTATACCATATAGACCATACTTTATGTGATTTACTCTTTCATACACTGGAAAAAACATAACGCTATCTATCTGAGTGTTATGATCCTGCTCCAGCCTCTGCCCTTCTTCCTCCTTTTCTCTTTTCTCCCATTGTTCCTCATCTGTTTGTTTTGACCTGTCTCTCTCTCTGGCTCCCTCTGTCTGTCACCTCTCCCTCATGTCTCTCTGTCTCTCTCTCCCTGTCTCTCTCCCTCATGTCTCTCTCTCTCTCCCTGTCTCTCGCCCTCCTGCTTCACCTGCTTCACCTGCCTGCACTCTGGTTTGCTGATTGCTACAATGAGTTTCAGCTGCAGCAATCAGTTCACACCATTCACCTGTTCTCCACCTCACCTCCACCTATTTAAGCTCTGCCCGTTCATTCACTCCCTGCCGGATCATCGACCCACATGTCCTCTGCTTTTGAACTCTGTTTTTGCACTCGGTTTTTGGACTCTGTTTTTCCCCTCCTCTGGATTTCCCTCACCCTTGACTCAGTTTTTCTTTTGGATTCTCGCTAGCCCTGTTTTTTGTCCCCAGCCAGTAGCTCCAGTCTCATCTCCGTTCACCCCAGATTTCCTGAGCCTGCTTCCCTACCCCTTCTGTTCAGTTCCCCATTTTGTAAGTACCCCTCCTTTGCTTAGTTTTGTTAGTTCTAGTTTAGTGATCTTCCGTTCTTGAATTCATATTGTTTGTTAGTGGTTTGGTTTAGTCTGTTTTCCCCCCAATTCAGTTTTCCATTTATGTATTGTTTTAGTTCTCTGGTTAAATAAAAGCCTTTCCTTAATTCACACTTCTGCCAGCCTCTCTGTGTCTGCGCCTGGGTTCTCCAGCTCCCCCCGTAACACTGAGAATTTCATAGTAATCATAATCAGATGACATTCTGTCTTTTACTGAAACTATTCATCTCCATATTTGAATATAATTGGAAAATTATGAGCAAATGATGCTCATTTACATATGTCGTACATGTGAAGCACTGGGATTCATAGTTCTTTTAAAACTTTCCATACCTCCGCTTTTCCTTGGTTTCCTTTCCTTGGGAATAAAAAGAAGAAGGAAAATTACAACTGACCCACTGGTAAGAATAGCGGAATTGAATATAATTTAAAATGCGCTAATAACAGTGTAATGACAAAACAGTGCATATATAAATATGTAGTTCACTAAAATTGTATCCTTCATCAGCACAAACTCAATTCACATTTTCTTTCTTTCCCTACCGAATGTACAGCTACATGCTGTGTAGTAATTCACACACATAAATAAGGAACTTTGCACACTTGCTTCAGACATTTTTATTGATGCTCAGTTATTTCACATACTTGCAGATTCGGAGTTTCCCAACCTCTCCTCTGCCTGTCGCTTTTGCCCATTGCTGAGAGAGGTATTTTGGCACCTATAATATGATAAACATAACAATACTTTAGAAGGACAACTTCCACACCTTGACAAAGACTCTTGTAGTAATAACACGAATGTAGGAACAATATATCTTATTATCCAGCTCTAAATCTCTGACGAAGTTACAACGTGCTGTTGGGATCAATCAAGCTAACATTTATGTGTATCGAGCCCCAGTAAGCAAATATTAGCACTAAAACAAGGCGTTGGCTTATAATATTTTAACTGTATTACTCTGCCATCACTTGGGAAAATGCGTGTATTTTCTAGCTACATGTAAGGCTGTGCAAATCATTATTAATTCTATTCAATTTGGCTTCATCTCCACCATTATTTTTAACTTTAGTTGTACTGGCTAAACGTAGCCTCTAGGTAGTCCAGTTGATTTTAGCGTGTTGCGCATTAAAACCATTTTACCACTGGTAGTTTAACCAGTTAACGTTAGCTAACAGTGGTTAGAAAACGGTCATTTGCTAGTAGCGGCACATGCTAAGCTACATTACTGTTGGCCTTAGCTGTTGTTAAATTACTAACTGGCTCTATATCCCACGAACTAACGTTAATTTGAAAAAAAATGTATATACGCACTTTCACAAGCCACACACCCGTATTCTGCTTGGCTCCGGTTAAATCAACTTCTCCCTTTTCTGACATGTTATAAAATTATGCTTCTGAGAAGTTATCAATGGCCGTTTGTCAATACAGAGTACGCTGAGTACGGACTTGCGTACTTGCAGATATAACAATAACGCAACTACCACACGCATGCGCACAATGGACATAAAAGTATGGCAGCTCTTAAGGTCCAGATGAGTTTGCGTCCTTCGCGACTCTACTAATATGTGGGGCAATATATAATTGCAGGACTTTTTGCAGCACTTTTGGAAGTTGACAGGTATCATAATTGACATTTTTGCTGTTTTCAGGCCTAAAATCAAAATTTATTTTATTCTAACCAAACACCACGTGAAATGACTCGTGGAGCAGATCATGTGATTTGGAATGTAAAAATTTCCTTGAGAGGTGTTTTTGTAATGGGTAACTTAGTTGAAAATCATTTCTCAGACACAGATACAATTAGCTATTTTCCATATAAAATTTGATATATTGCGAAAAAGAAATCTGTCATGATTATCTCAACTTAAAAAAAGGAAAACAATCAAAACATTTTAAGCTCATTTTATTATTGTTTAACTAATTAGAAGGTGGTCGTTATTAAATTCGGATGGTTATTTAGTTGACATTTTAGTGACATCCAGTCATTTTTTATTAATAAATGATTATTTCCATAATAACAAATTCTGAAATTCATAAAGACACGATCATAATGAGCATAAACATCAGGACTGTTTACTTTTAATAAAAATGTATGCAAGATATAGCCCATGGACTTCAAAAGTCCCTCAATTTTATATTGACCCATGTACAGTTTATTAATGATGACACTCACAGGTAACAATGCACTGGTAAAAATAACGTGTAGGTTTTTAAAAAACCTTTAATCAACTGAAACAAAAACACATTTGTAAAAACAGCTTCAGGATGCAAGAAAAATTGTTACACATAATAGTACAACATCTCTCATTGTAATGAAGGGATTAAGAAAAATAAGAAATTACTAAATTGGAGGTTTCCCACTAAAGTCCTCAAACATTTTAGCATACCAAATGAAAATGATTTACAATACGACTATAGTCTAACAGGATGAATATCAACTAAGTAAATTTTTTCAGGCATTATGCCATTGATCTAATTGGTACCGGCAGAAATATAGTCCAGTGTCAAAAGACAACCTGATATATCAATGTAGGAAAAATATTTAATTTGTTTGCATTTCTTTCCACATCATCAGCCCTAAAACAGTGTCTCCTGGGAAAATATGCAGGCTCCACTGGCTGCTGCTTTTTAACAGCTTGAATCAGTTTGAAACATTTAGTGTAACATTGCATCCAGCCATAGACATGTACTTTTAATAAATGGACATGTCTGCCAGGTCTTTATTGTCCATTTGATCCAGTTTAATTTACCTCATGTACAATAGAAACATAGTCCATATCATACAAACCCTGTATGAAAATTTCCCTAATGAGGCGGCCAGTGGAGGTCTGCACGTTAAAAAGCATTTTTTATTTTTTTTACATTTTGACAGTGCGCTACAAGAACATTCGGTCCCTGCTGTGAGAGAATCGTGTGTTCAGTTCCTGAGACTTCTTCAGCAGCCGCTGCTTCTGCGCATCATCGAAGCGGTTCACCTGCAGGTCAGCATCACGATCAAATGGCCTCCTCTCCACTGGTTTGTCAGCTTTCTCTTTTGCTTTTTCCTTCATCTTCTTCGAATGCAAACTCATCAGAGACTCAGCACGTTTAGACTCCTTGTAACAAAGAGCAGGGTACACAGATTTTAGTTTAATGTACATCATGTTAATTAAAGCCATTTATGAGAAAAGAGTAATGAGGTGAAGCCACTTACATTATACTGAGACACCTTCTCTGCCATTTCCAAGTCTTTCCGGGAAAGTTGTGGTGCGTCGTCTTTCTCTGCCTCACCCTTCTTCTTTCTCTCAAGGCGCTCCTATTGTGAAAAAGACAAACCCATGAGATAAAGCGAAGTAATATACAGGCAGAAAGATGTTTTACCACTGTTGAGCATAGTGATGAAATATTGTTCATTATCTACCCTGGCCTTGCCCTCCCTGTCTGCTGGTGTATCTGTCCAAATGGAGCGATCCTTGTTCTCTGGACCCGACCTCTTCTTGAAAGTTCGGGCCCCCAAGCCGATGTGCTGCAGCTCTGGTGGGAGCTCAGTCATCCATGATTCTCTTGTCAGCACCTCAGGAGTATCCTGTTAACACAAAATACACATGGGAACAAATCCAGATCAAGAAAATTTTAAAAGGCATTAAATAAACTACAGGATACTGAAGTATTTGGGAATTGTCTTAAATATATTATTGTGTCTGTATGCTTTCACATTTTTTCCTGTTGAGGGGTCAGTCTAAAAGTACAGTGCCTGCTGAAAGTATTAACCCCCTTTGGGAGTTTTCCCCTTTTATGACTGTTCCAGTAACTTAATTGTTTCCAGTAATTGTAGGATTACAAACACCTGTATCTGGAAAGTGCAGTCACTGGTCATCAGTAATCCTCACTGTAACTACACTATTGACTAGCATTCACCAAAAGGCATGTGGGAGACTCTAAAGTAGAAATGGAAGAAGGTTCATTGGTCTGATGACACCAATACTGAGCTTTTTGGCCACCACGCTAGAGTCTCTGTTTTGCGGAAATGAAACACAGTTTCCTCATCATGAAGCATGGTGGTGGCAGCATCATGATGTGGTGGATACTTCTCTGCAGCAGGCCCTGAAAGGCTTGTAAGGTTAGATGAGGGTAGAATGAATGCAGCAAAGTAGGGAAGTCCTGCAGTATAACCAGATGCAGTCTGCAAGAGAACTCGGACTTGGGAAAAGATGTGCATTCCAGCAAGACAATGACCTGAAACACACAGCCAAAGCTACACAGAAATAGTTGAAAGACAACAAGATGAAAGTTCTGGAGTGGCTGAGTCAGAGCGCAGATCGCAAACCAACTGAGAATTTGTGGCTGGACTTAAAAAGGGCTTAAAACTCAGGATCCTTGTGTGACCTGACAGAACTTGAGCAGTTTTGAAGAAGAATGGGGTAAAATTACTGTGTACATATATGCAAGGCTGATTGAATGGTGCATCTACTAAATACTGACTTGAATGGAGTGATTATTTATGCAATCGTTTATGTTACATTTTATTTTTTTATTATTTAACGTTAATTTGAAGTGATCGGTTTTCACTTTGACATGGAAGAGTCTTTTTTTTTTTGTAAATTCTTGTCATAAAGACAATTTACATTGACCATGACTGAATGTTGAAAAGCAATAAAGTGAGGAAAATCTGCAAGGGGGGTTAATACTTTTGACAGGCACTGTATTTAACTAAAGAGATTATACAGTGCAGACTATACAGACAGAAATGAGAGGGAGCAGCATCAGGACTCACATCTCCTGTCAGTTTCTCTTTCATTCTCTGTGCTCTGCGCTCAAAGTCTAGAGCCACAGAGTCTTGAATAGGTCCTTTGGCTGGCATGGGTCCGATCACATCGTCGTCCTCTCCCTCGCTGCTGGAGGGCTCGACCTGGTAGCCTGGTGGAAGGGCAGGCCCTGGGTAGCCCTCTCCATCTTCACCGTCATTATCATCATCATCATTTTCATACGCTGCTCTGCGAAACCCAGGAGGCAAAGCTGGTCCCAGTACAGGTGGCCTGAAGGAACACTAAGAAGTTACAGCTTCCGTAATTAACTACTTATCAACACTGTTATTTCTATTTTAACCCTTGTGTTGTCTTCGGGACGTTTTTGATCCGAAAACATGTTTAAAAGCATAGAAAACCCCCTAAATGACCTTTTCTCAACTTGAAATTCGATGAGTTTTCCTAAAGTGACCCCAACATTAGAAAAAGTGAAACATTGCTTTTGTTTATATTTTTATCAAAGCTGTACATCAACAGTGTACATAGATGGTCTTTGGGTCATTTTTGACCCGGCAGTTAAAAATCACAGTCACAGTGGACTAAAGCACACACTCACATCACACACATGTCTAAAATGCCAATGACACACACACACACACACACAGAATGAAAAATTTAGATAGTGTGCTACTGACTGATCTCAGAAAAAGTAAAACTTTCTTGTGCAGGTGCCACATAACCCAGCAACAACAAATCTCAAGATTTAACAATTTTAAATAAATGAAACAGTTCTTGAAAGCATTGTTTACTAAGGGGGAATGTGTTCAGAGGCTATAAAGGTTCTGCAGATCAATCACCTCTCTTTGCTGAAGGCATGAGTGTAGTTTTCGGCACCCAGCAGGTCATAGCAGGTCAGATTTTTTCAGACATCCAGGAGTAACAAGAAGGACTGTAAAACATATACTGTGTGCTGCACATATGAGAAATACATTTGCAAAGTCCATGCCACACACCTGTATACTGTCTGACATATGCTAATTGGAGCTTAATATGTTCTTCATATTTTTGTTTTACATCTATTATTTAATTTTATTCTTACTATTGTTATGTACCTTGTGAGTGGGAACAATGATTCAAAAGATGTCAGAAGACTTACATTTTGCAGTTGAGTTTTGTAGTTTTCCATTCCATTGTACAGTATACAGTACACTGTTTTTTCTCTTCAAAAGTGCATTTAAAGCTACTTTCTTCACATTTCTGATACTTTCTTAGGATATAGAAGTACTATCTCTTGCTAAACAAATAATGTTTACACCTATGCAGTACATTTAGCAACAATAATAGTGATAATAAACCTCTACTTTAGCAAAGAAAACAGTTATAACATGTGTGATGCAATAAAAACGAGTGGTGTCCATTTATTAAATACAATCTTTCTGCTTTCTGAAGAGCAAAAAACTCAGACATTCACAAAGTGTGTGATGTATGACAAGTTTTTTCTTCATGTAAAATAGATTTTTGGTTGACAATTCAATTAAGCTGCTCTACTTTAGAGGCTCAATGGAGGCGGGTCATTTTTGACCCTGAGGACAAGGGAAGTGCACAGGATCTGAAGACAACACAAGGGTTAATACTGCTTAATTTGCTCACCTTTCTGGTGAACTCTGCTGTTTCTTAAATCCTGGTGGCAGGGCTGGTCCAAAGAAACCATCATCTTCTTCTTCTTTGTTCTCCCTGTTCACAATACACATGTTACTGCTCTGTTTATTGAGATATTGAATTTATTTATAGTCCAGTTCAGCAATGAACTCACTCTATAGGTCTGTCTCCTGATGTGTGTCCAGTTTTGGCTCTTTTGAACGACACCTTCTCTTCATCCTCATCAGAGGAGCTCGACGGTTCTGCCCGCTTGTAACCAGGAGGCAAAGCAGGACCGGCGACTACAGATTTACAGAAGAAAGACAACTAATTACCATGGAAAGACACAACCCCACACAAGTGCTTTTGATTCATATTACACTTAATCGGAAGGGATTGTAGCTGATAGCCTCTGGCAAGATATAAATCGTCTTACTTACATCCTTCTTCACTATCAGAGTCTTCAGGACTCTCCTTTCTGAACATGGGCGGTAAAGCGGGTCCAATTAGCTTATCAGACGACATATTTGATAATGATTAATTACTCACTCAAGTAGCTTCGGCAATTTCTACCAAAGTAAGAAAACTGCCTCATAAACAAAAAGAGCCTAAAAGGACGAGGTTGACTTTTCACCGCGGAAGTAAACAGTGGGACGTCAGTATATTTTATAACGCTAACTGGAGATAGCGGCACGAAAACCTACTGCGCTGCAAGAATAAAAGCACAACGAACTATACAAGTGAACAAATGAAATATATACGATTTTAGACAAGGAAGGTAAGCATCTTTTTGTTTATAGTCCTGGCTTACCTAAAACATATCTCCAGTGGATTCACATGCTTTAGTTAGGTAATAGTACCAACGCAGAAATGTGTAACTACTTCATTACAATAAATATTCGCAGCAAAATGTTGTTGAAGTACTCCTCGTGTTTTTTTTTAACAATACAAAGTCAGGATATTAAGAGCAAAAACAAATTTCATTTCAGACGCCCTCAGATGCGTGTATTTTTCCATGGCTGTAATTCTGAAATTAACCTCGAACGGTATTGAATTTTGAAAGTTCAGAGCGGAAGTGCGCTTTGTGTCACTTTAAGCTACTTGACTTCGGCAGTTCAGCCTGTCGCAGTGTGCGCCACAGCAGCCAGTCCGTCGTTGTAGAATTTCAGGAGCACATTTAGCTGTTATGTGACGTATTTTGACATATTGCCCGTTTAAAAGTTAATAAAATGGGTAAAAGGGATAAAGGAGATCGGGGTGAGTTGCTAAAGCTGCGTATGAACCTACCTAGCTAGCCGTTAAGTTAGCTAACTGAAGCTGAAAGATGAAGGCTGCTGTTTTCTGACCGCTCTATGGTTCTGTACTCGGTGTATTTGAACGTTACCACTGATTATTGCGTGTTTTGCTGAAGGGTCAGTTATAGTTAAAGTATACTAGCTCTAGCAAGGTGGTTAGAGGTAACATATTAGCATGTGTACAAACACACTTTGTGCCACTCTTGTGTTGTTATTATATCCAAATGCACAAATAAGGCATGACAGTCACATACAGAGACACACTCTTGTGTTGTTATTATATCCAAATGCACAAATAAGGCATGACAGTCACATACAGAGACACAGTATGTATATAAGTTAAAATGACAAACTAAGTCACATATAACCTACTGCGTCTTTTAAGACACTAACACACAGGGATGTATGTCTATGTGCTCTAATGTCAGCAGCAAAGCATCCTGCAGTAAAATACATCTTATGTCAGATTATAAAAACATGTAATCCAAAGGTTTTAAAAAGAGTCATCATGCCGTGTGATGTTGCCAGAACTGTGTTAAACTCGTAAAATTATAGCATCCCCTATGTCTTGATTCTTGATTGATTCTTGACTAACAATGTTTTCCAACTCGTGTAGAGAAGAAGTACAAAAAGCGAACCTATGAAGAGGAAGACGATGAAGAAGAGGTGGTGGGCAGTGAGTCTCAGGAGGCCATACCTGCTGCTGCAGGAAAGCAGGTGGACGAGTCCAGTACAAAACTGGATGAGTATGGAGCCAAAGACTACCGTGTTCAGATGCTGTTGAAGAATGATCACTCTTCACGGCCACTCTGGGTGGTAAGATGGGATTTAACTGTTGATTTTCCCACTTGATGCACTTTTGCAAATGTAAAACTTGTGGTCATCTTTTTTGTTTTTGCACATTATGTCAAGTTAAGTCATGTCACTGTTTTTTATGTAACAAATTTAAAACAGCCATTGTGCTACAGTGCTTTGGGGTGAAGACCATTTAGTGTTATTTATGCTATGATTTAAAAATCTACAAAAATGATCTAAAATGCTATTTTACCAGACTATTGTACATATTCAGGGTGAGACCTTAAAGTGTTATTAATTGAGGAGAATAACCTAACGAATAAAATAATGTACGTAACACCTGACGGTATTATGAATTAGCAAACTTTACGTCACTAATATAAATATTGCCAATTTGAACTTAAATTTTTGACCCTACAAAGACAAAATACACATGAAACCCCAACAAATCCAAAGATTCCCTTAATCCTCTATGAGCTAGCTTTGTTTTGTTTCTAATTTTAGTTGAATGTGGATTGTTTTGTTTTATAATACGTTTGTATTTTATTAATATTTTAATAAATTTTATTTGTGGCACTTTAGATGGACATCTTCACTGTCCCTCAGTTCTCTGTCTACCCTCTACATTGTACATAACTGATGTGTGCATCACTGTATTTTCTTTCTCATATATATTTTTTCTCTATTTTTATTCTTCTCCAGGCTCCAGATGGACACATCTTTCTCGAGGCTTTCTCACCAGTGTACAAGTATGCCCAGGATTTCTTGGTGGCCATTGCAGAGCCGGTGTGCAGGCCTAACCATGTCCACGAGTACAAGCTGACTGCATATTCCCTGTATGCAGCTGTCAGTGTGGGGCTACAGACCTCTGATATTGTGGAATACCTGCAGAAACTCAGCAAGACCTCTGTACCTGATGGAATTGTGCAGTTCATTCAGGTCAGATTGAGAGAGTATCTGGTGCTGGAGAGATAAGAAGGGAGGGATACAGATATTCTAGCTAACCAATGTATAGTTTTGAAATTAGTGTGTAAATTTTGGTTGTTTAATTACTGCATTTGATCTCTTTTTTTCTCCCAGCTCTGTACAGTGAGCTACGGCAAAGTCAAGCTGGTGCTCAAACACAATAGGTAATTTCAAAAACCATCCCCTCTGTCTTTGTAACATCAATTATTCCTCAGCTGTCTTCTTTAACTGTGCTTCATGACGGCCCTCAGGTATTTCGTTGAGAGTGCCTTTCCTGATGTGATCCAGCGCCTTCTGCAGGACAATGTGATCCGTGAATGTCGCCTGCGTGCTGCAGACGGAACAGACACTGAGCTCATTACTGAAGTCATTCACAGCAAGTCAGCAGTTTGTATCCCAACATCTTGTTCTTTACTCCAGTTGTATCATGGTGTTAGTTACCTTTTCTAAATCGCTGAGTATTTGTGTTTACTACCCAGCACTGGGTGAAGTCACAAGTGAAAAAACTTTAAACTAGAAGATATCAATAAAATATTCATTGTACAGAAAAACATACTTTCCAACTGTAACACTGGAAAGCTCTTTTCTAAATTCTTCTGCTGTAAGCATAAAGGTTCAATGAGTGGAAATGCATGTTACTCTTTTGACAGTATTTAAACATGCATTGTGATGTGGTGCACTTCAGAGGTTGGAGACAGATCCTGCAGCTTCTGCTAGATTCTCAACAAATGTTTCTATTTCTGACAGATCTCCAAGTCTGTTCAGGAAAAGGGAGGTGCCTCCACCTCAGAGCAGCCCACTGATGGACAGATATCAACCCAGCAGGTCCCCGAGGACATCTTTAGCTACTATGAGCAGATGGATAAAGAGGAAGAGGAGGAAGAAGAGACTCAGACTGTGTCCTTTGAAATTCGACAGGTATACACATTTCTGTTTTTTTAAAATTTTGTTTACTACATACTTAAAATCAGTGCTGGCCACTTTTCAAAGCATGCAGCTTTAAACTGATTGTCATGCTTGAGATTTTTTCAGCAGGATCTATTTCTTGTTTTTACAATTGGTCACCAAAATAGATAGATAGATAAGATAGATAAGTCCTTTATTTCTCCCCACGCCAGGGGAAATTTACATTGTTACAGCAGCTTATGTAGCAATAGACGTAGTGATATGAATAAATTAATAATAGAACAGTAGTAATAATATTTACAATATATACAGGGGTGAGAGATGAGGATGAATAATAATAAAAGAAATAGTAAAAAATGTGAGCTTGGTTGTTTTGTCGAGCAAACAACCCAAAACATGAGCAATATTTAGTTTACACGGTTTGAAAACAGCAACCTGATGCGACAGATGGTTTGTCACATAGCCCCATCTGAGATCACGTCCTTGGAAACTGTTTGGAAAATACTTGGCTTATGATTGGATGAACCATGTGTCTGTCACGGGTTAACTCACACCTAAAACACACCATCTGCTTCCAGTATTTACTCATAGGAGGATGATTCCAACTGTGGATCAGCTACAAGTGCAGCGCTTGAGTGATGGATGGATTATCTCATCACTGTGATCTTAAAAATCTTGTCAGAATCCAGGTGCCTGTTTAGATAAATAACACAGAGAAAAGGAGTGAATCTGCACATTTGAGGAACTGGATGCAAAGAAAATGACATTTTGTGTATAGTAACTTTATTTTAAAGCAAGTACCAAGTTCATAAATGTTTTCATTGTTCACTCTGAACTCTAGGAGATGATTGAAGAGCTCCAGAAGCGATGTATTCAGCTGGAGTACCCCCTGCTAGCAGAGTACGACTTTCGCAACGACACATTAAACCCAGACATCAACATAGACCTGAAGCCCACTGCTGTGTTGCGGCCCTACCAGGAAAAGAGCCTACGCAAGATGTTTGGGAACGGACGTGCTCGATCGGGGGTCATCGTGCTGCCCTGTGGTGAGACAGCTGGTGTACTGCAGTCAAGGAAAACAAAACAAAAAGCTTTTCCTTCCAGTAACAGACAATCTTGAAATTGGAACATCGTAAAATTTAAATATGAAGTGTTAATAACTTATGATGTATGTATGTATTTGCTTATAAAATGAGGATATTTTCTTTAGCGGACACTCAACCGAAACTGTTGGTAGTCTTGTAGTTGCTTGAATCTTATGCGTTGAAAGAGTGCATGTCTCAATTATTTTATCTCATTTTTGCTTTCCAGGAGCCGGGAAATCTTTGGTGGGCGTGACAGCAGCATGCACAGTGCGTAAGCGCTGCCTGGTCTTGGGTAACTCCTCTGTGTCAGTGGAGCAGTGGAAGGCCCAGTTCAAGATGTGGTCCACCATCGACGACTCTCAGATCTGCCGCTTCACCTCCGACGCTAAAGACAAGCCCATCGGCTGCTCAGTGGCCATCAGCACCTACTCTATGCTGGGTCACACCACCAAGCGCTCCTGGGAGGCTGAGAGGGTCATGGAGTGGATGCGGAGCCAGGAGTGGGGACTTATTATCCTGGATGAGGTGCACACTATCCCTGGTGAGCCCCAGACAGCTCAGTATTACCTTTATTTGTAATTGTTTTATCCCAAACATCCTTTGCTGAGATTAGTTGACATTCTAACGTAATAATTCTGTGCTTTCTCTGCAGCAAAAATGTTTCGTCGTGTTCTGACCATTGTTCAGGCCCACTGCAAACTGGGGCTCACTGCCACACTGGTCAGGGAAGATGACAAGATTGTGGACCTCAACTTCCTGATTGGGCCTAAACTGTATGAGGCCAACTGGATGGAACTGCAGAACAATGGCTATATTGCCAAAGTCCAGTGTGCAGAGGTGAGACACCAAAAAATGAGATAATGGGGTATGAACAGTTTTTTTTTTAATGAATGAAACAGGTTTGATTGTGACTCTCTCAGTGAATATGGAGCTGTACATATTATGTAATTTCAGTTGATCCATGTGCAGAAAGTTGGTCACTGGGACAATCTCAAGCTTGTATGAGAGTTAAATCCAGAAAAGAGCTGTGGCTCATTAAACAAGCGCTTTCTTTCTGAACAAAGATATCTCAAAGAGCATGACATTGTGGTTATATAAACATTAAAATCATATGACTCACCGGTGTCTGGCCAGGGCTTCTGGTTGTTGCTGCAGTCGTGATTCAACTATTGGATTATTGCCAGAGAACTGAAAGTCGACTGCTTATTATTGAAGACTAACATTAATCGTTCATGAGTTTACTTTCAGTATTTTATTTTATCATTTCGTAATTTAAAAGTTTTTGTATGCAAGACTTTATCAAGAGGTTTAATGAAGAAGTGCACTACATAGAGCATTTTTAAAATCAAACAGTACATGACTAAAATCTACTTAGATATGTACTCATGAATCATCTGTTTTTATAGATTAACTCTTAACTTATTAATAGTGTTGTATAATTGTCAGATTGTAAGGACAATCTATTTTCTTTTTATTTCTTATCTTTCAACTTCATCATGTACTAATGATTTTTCTAATTTGTCAACTTTTATTTGTGTCAGTTGAGCAAACAATGGCACATTCACATGCATGTTACATTTCTTTAATTATTGTGTACTGTCCCCTATATTTGAACAAATACAGAATTAAAATAACATGTTTTATTAAGGTCAGTACACTAACTACACTGCGGTGCTAATCCTTAATCTGTTGCATTTGTTACTGTACAGTATGTCTTGATTATGATCACTGTAGTCTATAGACTAGATGGCTTCATTACCAGCTGAACCTCATCCTCATATCAATAACGTAACTTGAATAATGTATCCATGTCTGTGCTCCAGGTGTGGTGTCCGATGTCCCCAGAGTTTTACAGAGAATATGTGGCCATCAAGACAAAGAAGCGCATCCTGCTTTATACAATGAACCCCAATAAGTTCCGTGCCTGTCAGTTTCTCATTCGCTTCCACGAGCGGCGTAATGATAAGATCATTGTGTTTGCTGACAATGTGTTTGCCCTGAAGGAATACGCCATTCGCCTCAACAAGTGAGTTATCAACAAAAAGAGCAGCCTTTTGAATGTTTCAGTAAACTGCCTACTCAGATTTCTTTATGTTGTTAATTCCATTCCTTCCTTTTCTACCTTGAGGCCTTACATCTATGGTCCGACCTCTCAGGGGGAAAGAATGCAGATTTTACAGAACTTCAAACACAACCCCAAGATCAACACCATTTTCATTTCCAAGGTAAACCGATCAATCTTTTATGGATTTACTGCATGTTGTCCGGCCTGTGCTTAATCAACCACCTTGCAACCCCATGTGGGCAGTAGGTGGCACCAGAGTTGCTTAACAACTAGTGGATGAAGTATCATTACCTTACCTTCTCTCTTTACTGTTGCTCTGTGTAGGCTGCTTTCTGTTCGCCCTGTCTTTGTATGGACTCATAATCAGATTGAAACGGCATACCCAATAGTGGCACCAAGTAGACATTTTTAAGTGATTCTTCTACACATTTATGTCATTTTCCAACAATACGTATAAATTCACTTTGTTGAAATCAGGCTTCTGGGAACCATAATAAAGTCAAAACATCACCTCATATTCTCTCCCTATAGTGTTTATGTATAGTGACCCCAAAAAGTATTTGTGCTCTTAGTCCATATTTTAATTTGTATGATTTTTTTTGTATTAGATAACAAAATGAACTGCGTGTGAGTGTACATATGGCAATAAAGTTCTTGACATTTATTTTAAAGATGGCTGGCATATGCTCATATGTTTATTCCACACAGCTTCTCAGATTTTGAATGATTAAACAATAGTTACATGGTTCAAAATGAATACAAAAAAGCGTTTGGACACCCAATATACACTTCACAAAGATCACAGTTAAACTTTTTAGTATTTATTTTCTGTCCTTCAGCTTGTTGAACAGATTCATAATGTTTTTCATAGAATTTACCAGTTTTTCTTGTTCTTCGATGTGGGCTCTGGGAAAGGCTATTTGAAGATTTTAATGTTCTTCTGCACAAAATATTCTTTCTACAGGCAACTGATATCTGTTGGGTCATTGTCCTCAAAGATCCACTTTGACTGCTTGAGTAGTTTTTGGCAGATTTATTTTAAGTTTGTATCCCAGTTCATGATTGTATTAATAAATACAAGTTCACCCACACTAAAAGCAGAGTTTCTCCACATAAAATTTCTGACATTGCATCTATGAGAGTAAAATTTGGGCTAACCTGAAAATATTGTACATCTCAAAAAGCTGCTGCGCTTCTGAACATATTCATTTGTGAATATATCTGTCTTGTTCTTTGTGCTTGTGAATGGTTTCCATGTTTCATTCCCTCATGGTGTGTGAACCACATTCCAGCTAATAACTCTTTGATGAGATATTTGATGGTGTTTCTTGCCTTTTTTTTCTTGACTCACATTTATTCAGTCCAATCTGCTGCTGTTCTTTCTGGATCTGCCGATGCACCTCCTGTTCTCAGTCACAAGTCCTTGATTTTCCAACTTATTGGCAATTTGCCCAACTGTAGTGGATGTAGTGCAGTATTTTTATGCTGATTTGGTATAAAACAGTGGCCTTCTTTATATATACAAATACTTACCTTTTTCTCTGAACTCACTTCCCTAGTTTCTGCCACTATACAATCGATTTTAACTAATTATTTCCAAGGTAATTTATTCTGAATGTATACACTGATGCCTGCAGCATCATAACAAGAATATTGACCAAAAATGTAGTTTATCACAATAATAATTGACATATTCTGCTAAGTTTGACAGACTATTTTGTGTTTTCATGTGACAACTGGATTGATTTATTTATTCAGAAGATTTTTTTTTTAGAATTCCAAAGTGGTTTGACTTGTGAAAATAAGTGCTACGGTGTTAGAGGGGTAATATTGCATGTCTGTGAATTTTTCTACCAAACAGGTTGGAGACACTTCCTTCGACTTGCCAGAAGCAAATGTTCTGATCCAGATCTCCTCCCATGGTGGATCACGCAGACAGGAGGCCCAGAGGCTTGGCAGAGTCTTACGAGCCAAGAAAGGTTTGTCTGTTCGCATAAAAACACTTACATTGTTTGCTTGTTAGGTATATTGCTAACGTAACAGTCTTGTCTACCATCGTCCATGAACAAAAAGTAATTCTTACTCTTCTGTGTGTTGTTTCAGGAATGGTAGCGGAGGAGTACAATGCATACTTCTATTCGCTGGTGTCCCAGGACACCCAGGAGATGGCTTACTCTACCAAGAGGCAAAGGTTCCTGGTGGACCAGGGATATAGCTTTAAGGTATGCTCACCTTCCCATCTTATCAGTTCAACACAATTTCATCTCATTTATGTCTTTTCACAGAACTACACCACTAATTTCTCCCTGTCTGTAATGTCTATCTTCTTCACAAAACCCATGGACCATACCCATATAAGTTTGGTTTCCCAGTTTGTGATAATTACATTGAAAGTGAGATCACACTAGACACAGAAGCTAAAAGTGTGAAAGGTTAATTTCATTTAGTGTTGAACACCCTGATTCGAGTACAGAGCATCAAAGTCATGTTGTCATGCCTCTGTTTGACAAGGTGCTGTAACTCAATGCAATCTCTCATTCAACATTTCTTTTATCTCTGAGAAAAAAGAAGCTCATTCCTGGGATTCATTTTACATATTGTAATACAAACCAAACTCTTTGACAAAGTATGAGCGTTTACTTACTCATGTCCCTGTAATTTGGTTTTGTCTAAGTCAATAGAAGTCACATGCTCCTGTATAAAGTAATTATTTTAACTTTTTAGTTGTAATCTTTCATTTGTCTTTAACCTTGGACAGCGTTCACTCCTCTCTGTTCTGCCAGATGTCCAAATTTGCTGTGACTCTTCAACTTGCTCATGAGTTTGTGTCAAGCTATAATATTCAGCCTACAAATATACAAGGCTTGTGGAAATAGAAATAGAAATTTATGTAAAGCTACGCAGCATACTACTGACAATAGATTTAAGTCTGTATTGTAATTGTTATTGTTTTTACAGTTGTGAATGGGATTTTGAATGGGGTTTTCCTACTTATGAAACAAAACCTGGATGTTCCAGTTTCACTTTGGCTCACCAAAAAACTAATCGGATCTTCTTTTTTTCAGTTCCTGTTATCTATACACTTGGCCCAGACTAGTTTCAGCCTTACATTTTGATTCCAAAAGGGTTTGGTTTCATTGTATTCAGCTGCTGGCTGGTGGAAGTTGTAGTGCGAAGCAGTCCAAGACACACAAACACAGAAATCTGAGAGAGATTCTGGCAGCAACCAGTAGGAGTTTTCGTTTATAGGGACAAAGCAAAGAAGGAACCCAAGAAGAAACTGGTTTCAAAAACAGCATCATCCTGCAGTGATGGGTTACAGTAGAAGTTTACCAGATATTACAAGATTCCACTTATTTAGCTGTAGATAAATATTTATTCAATTTTATTTGGAGGGATATCGGTCATATCAGATGATAAACTGCTTGTAAAGTTTAAAGTAAAAAGAAACGAAAGTTTCAAACTAAAATTTGCAATGGATTAGCTTTTTGCCATGTAATGCTAAAAAACCATTTCTTACATATATTTGTTACTAATTCTTCTGGACAAAAGGGAAAATGTTTTTACATCATAACTGCGTGCTTGCTCCTCATTCTTCATTGATGAGACACCTCAGTCTTGTTCCGTTTATAAATAAGATATATACTTTATTGATCCTGAAAAGGAAACTATTTGTAATGGCAGCATGTTAACATAGACAACGGAGACAACAGAGAAGGAGGAGTGAGGGGAGGTGGAACCGAGCTGATGGAGGTCACCAGAGCTGGTGGGGGAGGGAAGAGGGGCAAGCTTGAGAGGATGAATGTAGAAGTTTGGGTTTAAGGAGAAGGGTGGGAGGAGATGGTCGACCTGGTCTCTCCAGTTTTAGTGTGTGCAGTCAGAGGAATGTAAATACCATTTCTTATTTCTTTGTTCCTCTTCTTTCACAGGTGATCACGAAGTTGGCAGGTATGGAAGAAGAGGACTTAATGTTCTCCACCAGAGATGACCAACAGCAGCTGCTTCAGAAGGTCCTCGCCGCCTCAGATCTGGATGCTGAGGAGGAAGTGGTGGCAGGGGAAGTCAGCGCTCGTCCACAGGTGAGGACCTTCTCCAAACTTAGACTCATTAACGACATACAATTGTAGTCAAATGTTTAGGCATCTCATAGAAAATTGCAGATTTTGTATACTGTATTATTCTCACTTCATTTTGTCTCTCTCCTTGCTTATCAGGTGTCAAGGCGACCGGGAACCATGAGCTCCATGTCCGGTGCAGATGACACCGTCTACATGGAATATCAGAGCCGAAGCAGCAAAGCCTCCGCAGCATCCAAGAGCGTCCATCCGCTGTTCAAGCGCTTCAGAAAGTAAATCCATTGACTTGAACCCTGACATCTAAAGACTTACTCTGTTGTAAAGGGGCAAAAGGACAAAGTTGGGGGGCAACAGTGTGCATTGAGCAGCAGGTTCAGAGTCCATGTGTTCTGGTGAACACAGCAATGATTAGATACCCTGTAACTGAGTATTAAGGCTTTGACAGGCAAAAATGTCTGTACAGAGGATGAGAGCGGATGGCTAAATATGTCATTTCATTGGCAGTGTGAAGAATAACTTCCGTTTTATCTACTGTTAATGATAACTTGACTGAGAATTATGAAATCGAGGATATATGTTGGACATCAATAGAACTGTTTGTAAATTTGGCTAGAATGGGCATTAGTATGTTCCTGAAAACCCCACTGATGTTATTTTCTACTGATATTTTTTGTGATGTCATTTCTTTCATTAAAATAATTGTAAATGTATTTTGCAAAAGAAATGGCTTTGTAATTTTTTTCTTTAAGTTTAAATTTGAACTTTTGATCCTTCAGAAGGTGTCGCACCGTAAGAAAATGTCAAGTTTCACAAGCAGAGATGATGAAAGATTTTTTTTACATCAGCAGGAGGCTGAGATGAATGTTAGTCTCCTAACTATGGTTTGCAACAGAAGCTTATAGCAAAATGGAACATGACAACATTCAAAATCAATGAATGAAACAAAAGAAAACACGTGACTACTGTTGTTCCTACTACTAATTAATCCTGGCAAGATTTCTTTCCCTTTTAACTGAAGGGAGGGAAACTGTGAGCTTTATTTGGCTTTGGCATGAGTCAAAAGCCAGGAATGGAGAGCGCAGGGGGGGTGGAGCGTGTTTGGTAATGTGTGGAGGGAGTGGAGGGGGGCCTACTTCCTTTGCTTCTCAATGACTTGAAGATAAATCCAAAAAAAACATCTACAGCCTGGTGCCTTACGCAAGCTGCAAAAAGAGCGATTGTGGGAAAATACGTACTTCAGTGCAGCCACTCTTTGCAAGGCCACAGGGCTGAGACAGTAGCCAGGGGCTCCTGCTCTGAATGTGGATTAGCTGGATTAAACTGTCGCCGATTGGAGTGAGCCGGATTTCTCAGTTCTTCAAAACATCTGTTGGACTGGTTGTCAGAGTGACGTGGATCAGACCTGCTCAGGAGAATGTGCAGTCAATGCAAACAAGATTAAATGAGGAATTAAATCCCCTGGCTGCATCTTTCTTTCTTGCACTGATAATTAGAAGAGCATTTTAAGTGATTGTACGCTGGAGACGAGGAGTCACGTTGCCTCCTCATCTGCGTCATCACCTGCATCCTCAGGCTCTGGCTGGAGTCTGATGACATTTCACATAAATTATTCCTTTCAAGAATTTTCATACATTCAGACGGTCATAGGAGACATTTTGGTAATTCTTTATGCATCAATTTGTGCCTTTTCTGCATCATTTTTTCAAAAAAGAATAATGTAAAGAAAAACTAAATTCGGGCACAATTTGCAATGATTTTTGTAAATAAAAATCCTTGGTTTCTTCCATGTTTTTACTGGAGGTACAAATTTTTGTGTTTTAAATCTTGAAGAGGGACTTATCCCCCACATCCCCCCTGAAATATGTGGAAATAAAACTGGAAGACCCTCTAAAATTCGGTGATGAATGTTTTGGTGGGTAATCAGCTCTTCAGCTGGGGTTAAGTCTGGCACAAGTGGTCCTCTCCCAGAATTTTTGTTGATTCTACCACTTTCCCATTTGCTTTTACATTGAAGGGGACCTTTTACAGTTAGAAAAAAACCCTATTTGAAGCATTCTTTTTTACATTTTATCGTTGCCCGGGTCTTGATTTGCTGCCACTCGCTGTGAGTCTATATAATAAAGAATAAAATGATTACACCAGTGGACATACAAAGGTTGCCACAGTGATTAACAGCTAAAAGGGAGACACGTTTGTCACTTCTCATTGCTTTCTTTCAGCTTTTGAATGTCTCCTACTGTGTTACTCTAACACACATTTTCAATTTTAGTATATTGACCTTCATTTAGATATATTTTTGTTGTAGCTTATTAGAGTTGCTGTTGTCTGTTTGCTGTAGCAGAAAAGCACATCATGACATTATAAAAATATAAGTATTTCAACAGGAGGAGGATTATCGTGTTAAAGTTGCCGCCCCTCCTCTCTTGTTGCTGCTGCTTTTGCAGTGTCACCTTTACTGTGACTCATCTTGACAAATTCCTCATAGCCCTTTAAGTTTTTGCTCCACTGGGGTGAAAAATTACAGCCACGCTTTTGTCATTCATGAGCGTGATTTCCAGGATCCACATCAGATGCATGAATTTCTACCTAAGATCTTATGTGGTTTTCACATGTCTGCAGATCCTGGATCAGCCAGTTGATCTCGGATCTCTTAACGGCCCCTCTGCTCAACAGTAGGTTTGACCTTTTGGATATGTCGTTGTAGCAACCAATCCAACCAGTGCATCAAAGAACCGTGAAATCCAAGATCATGTCAAATCGTAAACGGCTTAATCCACCTAAATGGTAACCTACGCAGAGAGAACATGCCCCCGACAGGCTTAGTCACAGTTTGGTATCCTCTCATGACTCGAGACTTGGCCTTTAGCTAAGAAAATGAGAAAAGTCATGAGGTAGATTTAGATTCTTATGTCTTGAGAAAAGAGGAAGACTGGAAACCACAAAAAACCCCAAAACACTTGCAACAAGATCTCATGTGGACATGAAGCAGACATTTGCTGATTTAAAATTTTAAATTAATACATGTGAGCTGTTTTGTGAAGATAACCAAGATTACTGCTTCAGCTGAGCTTTCCTGTGATATCAGTAATTAATGTAATGAGTTGAGAAACAGTGACAAGTTTTAAGGTGAAAAGGATCCACTCCAAAAGTTTATCCCAAGTGCATTTAAACGTGCACTTTCCCACTCTCATATAAATATGTTCCATTTGCTAAACTGCCATCCAGTACATTTGTTTTTGTAATATTTTGTCAGCTTCAAATTAAATATTACACATAAATGTCATGCATGCCAGCTCCAGACTTAGATAACTTTTGCATAAGCCTCCACAGATCGCAAAGAGTCTGTCAGTATTTCATAAAATACAACTTTTAAACATTAACACTGAACATTTGCGCATGTGTATGTTTAAACAGCTGGAGATTTGTGGACTCACCTCTAGATGTGCTTACATGAGCTGTGGGTGGAGTTTTACTTTATTTTACGACTAATTCTATAGTGTAATTTGGCTTCATCTGACATTTATCACATTATTCTTCCCTCTGTGTGCGTGCGTGCGTGCGTGTGTGCGTGTGTGTGTGTGTGTGTGTGTGTGTGTGTGTGTGTGTGTGTGTGTGTGTGTGTGTGTGTGTGTGTGTGTGTGTGTCCGCTGGGGGTGGGGTGTGTGAGGTCACGTAGGGTGATGTAACTGTGTTTTAGCACGTTGTACTGCGCCCATTTCCATTGAAAGAGTGAACCCAACAGTTTTTTGGGGGGTGGAGGAACGCCCACATCCGAATACAGACTTATCCCTCCCATCTTTTTACGCCACCATCCAATCCTCTTCTACTGAGGCTGTACAAGCAACTATTTAAAAGCGTTCCATAATACAATCCCAGCTAACATTACACTACACACACACGGAGGGCTGAGGTTACACGTGCTGGGAACGTGCATTTGCAGATGTGAACTCTGTGCTTTGGAGGCTTTGCAAAAGAGTCGATCAAACATCGCTCTCTGCTCACGGAAACGCCGGGAAGCGTCCTGATAATGGCAATCCTGAATCATTTGACGACAACATGCTGGAAGAGCTTTCAAGGCGACCGGCTAAATAAGCAGCTGCTTTACGCTTTACGCGCCCTACACAAGTCAGCAGCCAGCGAGGCTTTGGGGATCTCCGCCACCGGAGAGGAGGCCATGCCTGACACACTGATGGCACCGGCAGATGTGGGCGAGAAAACCAAAGTCAAGAGCCTGAAGGAAATGCCGGGACCCAGCACCCTGTCCAACCTGATCGAGTTCTTCTGGAGAGACGGCTTTAGCAGAATCCATGAAATTCAGGTACGTTTTTTTTGTGTGTGGTTTATCTCGTTTAGTTTCACAGTTTCCTCGTGTTTCCATCAATGGCAGCGAGCCCATGCATTCTCAGCTGCAGCCAACTTCGTCACCTACCTGCGTAAAATCGCACGGACTGTTGCGTAAAAGCGCACCAGGAGTGGGGTCAGTGCTGCTCAGCTTCCCGTTTCAGAGAATGAGTTTCGCAATAGTCTGAGTTACGTGAATCACCCAAAGTCTTCATCAGGCTGCAAGATGCAGCACTCAGTGTTGTCATAGAGGGCTTTGGTCATTTTGGTCCACAGTTCTTTCATCTCCAAAGCTTAAAGGTGAGAAATATGCAAACTGCCCAAACGTGTCAAGCATATCAGTTTACAGGACTTGTGTCAAGTCGTTTACTTTGACTTGTGAAATTGACCACAAAGTCATAATCATTCCAAATGAAGTGTAGCTTAAAACTACTTAGTGCTCCTTCTCTGCTTTGCCCCAGTTATTCCAGTGAATATTCTTCAGGCAAAATCCCATTTTTACACTTTAATTAAAGAAAACTGCTTTGTTGTTGATGTAGAGATTAGTGACATGCAATCCTTGATTGAAACATTTTTCTATATCCAACAAAGTTTCACTTTAAATTACTATTTGCAAAGTCAAGGTACGGTCAAAAACAAATCATGGCACTCCAATTTTTATCTTGTTTCTTAGTCTTGTTGGTAAGTTCTTTAAAAGACAACAAATACAACTGTGTGAATAACACCGTACCATTTTCCACAAACTTGGTTAAATTTGTGATATGATGTTCTTAAAACTTTACTGACAACTAGATTAATGTATTTTTAGTGGATAAAAAAACAAATATTGCCTTGTTATGGACCAGTTCCACTAGAGATCTAGTGACACCACTGACATACTGGTCCACTAAAATGTGCTTCACTAAGGCTATTTTTTATTACTCTGATCAATTTGTATTACATAAACAGACACCATGTAGCTGTAATCACATTTTGACTTTTGATAAGTTGTGTCGTATAGTGAAATCACTGCTGGAATCACCCTTTACATCATAGTCACATATATTAGGAAATGCCACCGTAAATGAATTGTTTTCGCTACTGCTTTGTAGATGGAGCACAGGAAGAAGTACGGGAAAATTTTCAAGTCTCGTTTTGGGCCCCAGCTGGTGGTCTCAGTTGCGGATCGTGACCTGGTGGCTCAGGTGCTGAGGGCCGAGAGTGCGGCTCCTCAGAGAGCCAACATGGAGTCCTGGAAGGAGTACAGAGACCTGAGAGGGCGCTCCACCGGCCTCATCTCAGCGTGAGTCCCCTGCAGACTTTGATCCCTGAATCTTGGCAAAAACCTCCTGAAATCCAGATCATATTTAGTGGCCTGCTGTTGAATCTAAAGACTGAAATAAATCTTTATTTTTCATCAATAGGTTTTTCAACAGCATCACCGCTGTCTTTCTTCATAAACATAGGTTATTTCCTCTCTGTCTGTGAATGTTGTTTATTAAGCAAAACAATCCAGTAGGATGCTAGAAAATAACTTTGTTGCCTGGCTGTTGTTTTCCAGTGAGGGAGAGGACTGGCTGAAGATGCGCAGCGTGCTCAGACAACTCATCATGCGCCCTCGAGACGTAGCATTCTTCTCTGACGATGTGAACAAAGTTGTGGACGACTTGATAAAGAGAGTTGCTTGTCTGCGCATCCAGCAGCCTGATGGAGTGACTGTACTTAACGTGAATGACCTCTTCTTCAAATATGCAATGGAAGGTTGGTAAAGATCCTTCACAGGTTGTGGTTGTGAAGGAATGTAAAATCTGGCAGGATGGATTTGAAAGGGATTGTGCAGGAGGAACATCAATTGGGGGCAAGGCGATAACAGACGCCATCTGAAAAGTAGGCAGAAAGAAATAAAGTAAAAAGAGAAGAATTTAGAAACCATTTTATCCACTTCTCTCAAATTTAGACACTGAAATTTCATTAAAAAAAACTACTTAGTAACCGCTGTGCTAAAATGTACAAGCCCTGATACTCACCAGCAATAAATTCTAGGGATACTTAGATTAAAAAAAGGGAAGAGTAAAAGATCCTTGTCACAGCTTTCCAGCTGTACTGAAATGTTTTTCCTCTTTGTCTTTACAGCTGTGGCTGCTATCCTGTATGAGTGTCGATTAGGATGTTTGGAAAGCGAAATTCCCCAGGACACCCAAGACTACATCACCGCACTGAACCTCATGTTCAGCTCCTTCAAGACGACCATGTATGCCGGGGCGATCCCCAAGTGGCTCCGACCGATTCTCCCCAAACCATGGGAGGAGTTCTGTCATTCCTGGGATGGACTCTTCAGATTCAGTAAGCTGTTTACAGCTAATTAGCTTATTTTGTACTGTGATATACTTCCAGTGATCTCTTTGCCAGAGTGCTTTGACATTACAAGGGTACACTATCAGTTTAGTATTGCACTTAAAAAAAAAAGTGAAGCAGGGGAGGCAAAAGTGTCCTGATGTATGGTTTCTTGATTAAGCTTCAAGATGCTACGAAAGCATAGTTCTAAATCTGTAGTCTCCAGTCTCAAGATAAATTAGACTTGGCTGAGCTTCCTCAGAGCCACAGAAGACATTATGCAGAAAATAAACATGGAAAGGAAACTGACATCAGTGTATAAAATTGGTGTAATGCCCTTTAAGATTTCCTTTTTTTTTCTTTGAAGTGACCACAAAGGTTTTACAAGGCACATATACTTTTTTCCTCATCCAAAAATGCTGCTTTGCATGAGTTGATCTTTTAAACCATTTCATCATAAATAGTTTTAGATGTGTAAATATGTCATATAATACTCTCTGTGGTCGCTTTTTAAACAGTGAAGCTTGAATCAAATGAAGCACTTGCAAACTTTTTTTTTGGACAAATAGCCTGACATAAATAGAAAGGAATGTTGATTTGCATATAAATCTCCACTGCTGTGCCATGGGATTGTGGGAGTATGAGGTCCCTCTCTTACATAACCTGTTCTCTCTTCTTTCTTTTCCTTCACCACCCTCCTCGAGTGTTTTTTTTCTTCCTTCATTCAACCCATCTTTTCTGTCTCCGTCTAATCCAAGGCCTTACACACGTTGATAAGAGGTTTGCAGACATCAAGGCCCAGCTGCAGCGGGGAGAGGAGGTGAAGGGAGGCCTGCTCACACACATGCTCATTACCAAGGAGATGAACCTGGAGGAGATTTACGCCAACGTAACCGAGATGCTGCTGGCCGGTGTCGACACGGTGCGTGTTTGTCTGTACAGAACTGTATGTGCAGAGGTGTGTTAAGCTGTAGCGAGCTTCAGGAGGTGGTGGGGTTTGGTGGAGTTGCACGAGTGCGTGTGCGTGAGTCTCTTTGTGTGCATGAGTCAGTGTTGAGTTTCAAGGGTTGGTTTTCTGGCGCCACATCCGTGCCTGTGTAGCTGTGCCAGCGTCAGGTCAGAGCGGTGAATCGGGGGGTTACACAGCATCCCACTGACAAACTTGTTCTCACTCAGATTTGGTTTCTTGTCATTTGTCTCTGTCTGTTACATCTACACAGGGGGTCTTTTGTCTTTTTTTTTTCCTCTGCCAGACATCTGTGTTGTGTTCATATGTTTCCACATCAGAGCTGGATTAGATGCATCTTGCACTTGCAAATTCATTAATGCTGTGGCTTTAATGTCATTAATGAAGCATGTGTAGGGAAATTTGTACCTTTTATTATTCTGGAAAAATACAGAAAGGAGCAGAGTAGATGACTTACTCTAAACACCTTGGCTCAGTTTTGGATTCAGGATGTTACTTTTACACAGTCTTCAAACATCTCCATGAGACGGAGAATTAAAAAAAAAAGGTTTGACATACTTTACTCCCAGGTTTTGTACCATACTCACCAAGTATGATTGTCGGCTATATGCGTGTGCATGTACATCTGTGTCCATCCTGTGTGCACATGTTCGTAGTTAGTCCTTAATTTGTTTGGGGTACTGTCAGATTCATGAGAATTATGGGACCGGAGTGTTTTTGTGCTGAGCTTGGGGCCACGGGATAAAAGGGTGTGTGTGTTTTCGTTGAACTTGTTGAATCGGGCACGTCCCGGTAGGGGGTGGGCTTAGCTGAGCCATTACCTGACCCCGCGGTGCATTTGCCTTTACTCAGCACACACAAAGAGCTGTCAAGACGCATTAGCCACAGCCAGAGTTATAGCACAGTCTGGGCAGAGGTGAGACCAGGAGGGGGGTGGAAGAGCGAAGAGTGGTTGGGAGGATTGACATAATTAGGAGGAAGAAAGAGAAGGACAAGAAGAAAGAGCTGGGTGTACAATGGATGTTGGGAAATGAAGAGGAGATGGTCTGGAACGGAGGGGAGAGGCCTCAGCCTTTTGAGAACTCTTCTCGGATGAGCTTTTGTCATATGATTCCTCTCTGGCTCCATGTGAGGCATTGCCAGCATCTGTGCCAGCTGGGGTTGATTAGGAGCAAGTTGGTTGCAATGGGGGAGAGAATGATGACAGAGTAGGGAGGGAGAATGTGAGGGAAGGAAGAGACGAGTGAAAAACACAACAATGAACAGGATGGTGGAGAATCTACAAGAGCCTTTAGATCTTTAGTTGGTCAAGCAGGAAGAGACTGACATGAGAGTGACCTTTGGGGAGCGATTAGGTTTGATGTTCACAAAAAACAGACTGTTCCTCTGATGTATTTACATATCATGATGTGATTGGTGGAAAAGTGTGGGGGCTGGATGGAAAGATAGACAGGATAGCAGGAAAAGATGTCAGATGTGGGCTGAGGCAGCCAGGCAGAAAACATAGGAGAGGAAAGATGAAACCCATTTTCATATCAATTGGGCATCTGCCCCGCCTCACTGAAATGAAAATGAGTGAAATGTAAGTCACACAAAGGGAGCTGGGGCTATTGTGAAAGGTGAGATAACAGATGTGAGTAGGTAGGGTGGTTGGTTTTGGAAAAAAATAAAGAAGTGGAGATGAAAAACAAAATGTGATGAGAAAAATGAAAATACAAGAAATCTGAAAAGTGTTAGCCTATCGTGGAGGGAGAGGAGCAGCAGCAGGATTGGGCAATAATACAATGAAAAATTTAAAAGAAAGAATAAGGTGGTTTGTGATGCTATTTATTTGATTTGCAATAATTAGGATTATTCTTTGCTTTTCTCATTACATTAAACAGAGGCTGCTCAGGCTAAGTGTGACATAAGTACATTTAGTCAAGGTACAGTTGGATGAGATTGGATCTGAGGCTCAAGTGATGTAAGAAGAGGGGTAAAGGGCTGAGAGTACAACTGGAGGAGTGAACTTGAGCGTCTGCCCAGCATGTGGAATTAGCCCCTCTCTCCCTCAGAAGCCCCCTCGCTGTTTCTCAACACTTGCGCAACATTATAGAATTTCTTCTATCATCTTGCATTGCAGTTGCAGGACATCAAGAAAAAGAGCAGCATCTCCACAGAGAATTAATGGAAGAGCAAATACACAACACTGATGCAGCAAATGGTGAAATAGCTTTTTCCTAAAAATTCCACCTCCTTTTTTTTTTTTTTTATATATCTAGACATCCTTCACTCTGTCTTGGGCCAGCTACTTGTTAGCACGACACCCTCATGTACAGCAACAAATCTATACAGAAGTTACAAGAACTCTGGGACCGGGAACAGTCGCCACAGCTGACGATGTCCCTCGTCTGCCTCTCATCAGAGGTCTGGTCAAAGAGACTCTCAGGTACAGACTGCATTGACATTTTACACTCAATCAGCTCTCATCTCACATTTTCTGTCGGCTTTTTTGGTTTGCTCTAGAAACAACTCTGCAATACTTTAATGAACTCTAAAAATGACTTTGTGCAGTATGTTCACATAAATCGCTTTAATTTGCTAATTATCTTTCCCTGTGCATGATTTTCACTCTTCTGGATATCTCAAGTAGACTTTGTGAAAAGGTTAATGTATAATGCTGGTGAATAGCAGTCTTTGTTTGTGTCTCCATGGGAGCAGGCTTTTTCCAGTTCTCCCGGGCAACGGGCGGATTACCCAGGATGACTTGGTGGTGGGCGAATACTTCATCCCCAAAGGGGTAAGACTGATAGAGGCAATTCTAGAGTGTGCAAGAAAAAGTGTGACTCTAAGAGTTAGCCAAAAACATTACAGTGGAACCAGATGTAACACAATACCGCATTACTCACACATCTCTCTGTTTGTCCCACATGTATGAATGCCTGTGCAAAAGCTCAGCTGTTTTCATTGCACAATTCACTTTTTTTTCCTCCTTGTCTCACATTGTTAGACTCAGCTGGCCCTGTGTCACTACGCTACGTCTTTGGAGGAGGAGAGCTTTGCTGATTCTTTAGACTTCCGGCCGAGTCGCTGGATACGGAAAGATTCCACAGATCGTGTCGACAACTTTGGCTCGATTCCATTTGGCTACGGCGTCAGGAGCTGCATCGGCAGGAGAATAGCAGAGTTAGAGATGCATCTAGCTCTCACAAGGGTAGGGGATTTAAATGAACAACTCCACATTACATTGTCTAAATCACTGCAACACATTCACTATATCATACCATAGTCTAAATTGTCTCTATTCAGGCTTTTGAGACAGTCATCAAGCCTAAACACTTGCTTAAACAACAGTCTCATTTTTAAATGAGCTCTACACCAGCACAGAAATCCAAGTATCTCTTAGCCACGCCTGAACTTCCTCCAAACCCCTCAGAGATTTCTGAAAAAATCGACTCACTCTCCACTTTTTCTAAATCACACAAGCCTCACAATCCTGGAGTAATTTGTTCAGAGGATACATATGCAGATTTTAGACTTCTTACTTTGTGTGACCGTTGAAATAAGACATCTGTTTGTTTGTTTTTTCTCCCTGTGCAGCTCATTCAAAAGTTCCACATCAGCACATCTCCTCTCACCGCTGACGTCAAGTCCAAAACCCACGGCCTGCTCTGCCCCGCTGCCCCTATCCACCTGCAGTTCATCGACAGAGAAAACTAGACTCCTCTTCGCAAGGTCTAATGTACTGGATGTTTTATTAAGTACTGATTCATTATTGGAGATATTTTAAATGCACTGCTTTTAGTTACACCTTCCAATGTTCTATTTTAGATACTGAGCTGAGACTGAGGTTTTACTCAGGCAAGAGATGTGTCTTATCTAAGGACACAAATTCTGTATAAATAATGTAAGCTGTACAAACTATTGTTATGTATATTATTTGAATTTAGTGAAAACCACTGCATTTTTTAAAACTGTTACACCTTCCATCCATTTTATTCAAAGTGAGTGAGAGTGGAAAAATGGCCTAGTCTGTATACTCTAACTGTATCCTCTTTATATTAATGTGCATGTATATTATAGTGTATGCACACACATAAATATATAATCACACTGTTTCCTCTGAGTTTGAGAAAACTCAGTTCACTGAGAATATTGAAGGGCAGCTGTGAATGTACTCAGTATGAGCTGTCTTCTACAGAGCTGTACATAACAAGCTTTATTCACTGGTTATGTTGTTTGTGTTGCAAACCAAAATACTTCAGCAGGTTGCGTTCTTTCTGGCACCACATTTTTTTTCTTTTTCATTCAGGCTGAGGAAGAACATTCATTCACTGAAGAGGCATTACATGATTTTAATCCATGTACTGTATATCATGAAACGCAGTTAACTGAGAAAATTGTATTTTTTTTAAATGTAAACTTATATATTTGTAGGAAAATGGCCTTTAGCTTTTCAAAGCTAAAAGCCATATTAGCTTCTAGCTTTTTAAAGTAGACCCTAATATGATTATCATGTGAGTTAGAACTAATGAATTAGCCATTACACACTACATAAATCAAAAAATAAAACCGTTCAACTAATGAGATGTGTATCTGCTTCACACACTATCTTTGGATGAGAAAATGTGTAAAGTGTTTTCCATTTATATGCTGTTTGTGGAAAAGTATTTTACCAGCATATCAGTGACATTGTTTTTTTTTTTTAAGAGGGAAAAAGTATGTTACAGAACAGTGCGTAGTAAAGAGAAGAGACAAGTTGTTGGTTTGTGTCAGTTTGAAGGATCACTCAGATTTGCAAGAAGGAAAATGAAAACGCTGTTTTAAATTCTTGTATTTATCTACTCTTTTATCTCTACATTTTGTAGAACTGTAGTTCCAGTGAAATTGGAAAATGATTAAAGACAGTTCTGATTATTACTTTTAAAAATTGTGCATGTTGTCCTTTGTGAAGCTCTTTAAGTTCACAATATTTCAAAGCCACACTGAATACATTTCTAAGTACTACAAATGCAGAATAAAGCAAGAAAACATTGAATTAAATGTAAAAAAATTTCAATAATGATCTTTTATTAATGGAGTAATTTTCAGAATCCAAATTTCAAAGCACCTCAAAAGGCCACAAAATAAAACAAAAGTCAAAAAATAAATTGAACACAGAATTATTAAAAAATAGGAAGTGACACTAAGATAAGAATTTAAAAGACAACAATTTGTATTTTATTTAAAAAAACAATTCAGTTGTAGGAAAGGTCAAAAATCTTATTTAAATACATTAAAATCTGTTCAAGGGAAATTAACATTCAAATAAAATCAAGAAAGGCTCTTCACTAAAGGCAGGTTTTAGGAAGACATCTCTGATTTAGCCGACCTGATTTCTTCAGGCAGGTCGGTGTAGAGCCTCAGAGTGTAAATGCTCTTTCCCTTTTAGTGTTCAGCTGGGCCCCTGGAGCAAACAAAAGGCCTCGGCCCAAAGATCTCTAAGTGCTTATCAGTGCATGTGGCACTAAAAGGTCAGAAATATGGCTGTGAGTCCATATCAACAATCGGTAAAATCTTAAAATCCATCGTTAAACAAACTAGTGGTCAGTGTAAAGAGGCTAAAACAGGAGTGATAGAATTTTAAAGGCTTTTCTAAACAACTTGTACTTTTATTAAAGTATTCTGCACTTTTGTTTACTTAATTTTAAATAATGTCTTATCTGTTTTATTATACACTTCATCATTTAGATTCTTTTCTTTCATTTTTGTCATATCTTGTTATTGTTAGATCACAGAATTCAACTTATCTGTACTCTTTTAGATTTATTATATTTACTTAATTTGATTTTAATTACATGTTTGATTTTTTTTACATTTGCCTGTAAAGAACTTTAAATAGCCTCTGTGTAAGATAAAGTGCTATATAAATAAACTTGCTTGCTATGATCTCGTAAATTATGACTAAATCTCAGATTTATAAAACAGCTTGATATTATTGTTGGTGCACATTTATCTTTGCATTTTCATGTGACCTTTGCTCTGCAACTTTGACTCCAATGAAAATATGGGTGTCTGACAGCTGAATGTCTTCCTGTTAATCTTCCTATAAATGAATATGAATTTAGGTACAGAGTTGTTCTGTATTTAGTAAATTTCTGATTTCAAAATTGTTCTCTCATGCCCAGAAATGATAAGAAAATTGTGCTCTAACCATAGACTGTATAATAAAGAATCTTTATTAGATTTCAGTATGTACATTTGAGGAAATTATATGGATCTTACATGAAAAATTCAACAAAATACATTTGACCATAAGAAGACATTATGTCTGAAATCCCTGATAAGAATACGTTTCCAAAAAAGTTAACAGCATATTTATATTACGGGGTGGGCCATAAGTTTCTGTTCATAGGAAAAATAAACATTTTATGTTGGACAACTGTTTTTCTTTATATAATGTGCTGTATACGATTACCATTGTTTCGAAAAACACATTAGTATGCGTTTTTCACTGTTGATGAACTTGCATTAACACAGCTGAAGTTATGCTTGTAATGGCATTGGAGATATGTTCCTTGAGATGATTTAGAAGAATAGAATATGCTTTATTGTCATTATACAGTGTATCACGAAATTGGAAAGCTTATGTCTTGTATCTTCACCTGATACACCATGGTCTTCAAGTGCCCCCAAAAATAGTGTCAAACGCATTTGAAACATAAAAAATATACATTTACATTTTCCTATGTATGGAAACTTTTGGCTCACCCTGTAGTTTGTTGTAACTGATATGTTATGATAAATCCTCAAAAAACTTTGCTCATCAACTGATCAGTTTACTGTAAATGTGTCCACAAATAGGAAAAGCAAAAACTGCTAAAAAAAAAAAAAAAAAATGGAATATTCTAAGTTTAAATGCATCCCCTGACTCAAACATAGAACTTTATATGTCAAGACAATATTTAAAATATGTCCTGGGTGTTGTACAACTGCACATAAACTGTATTTTGTTTATAAACTAATAAAGCAAAATTTCCCTGCCAAAGCTGATCCACCGTATTTAAACATTAGGCACATCTTAACATGAAGCACTATGCACAAGGAATCTTTTATACAGTCTATGGGTCTAACAAATCCAACTCTCGCGAAATTTTGATTGTTCGCGATTTTTTCCCCCCAAACGAGAACACAAGCGGAAGTAAATAGTCGCCATGGACTAGTAACTGTTGAGAGGGAACGAAGTAGCAAGTAAAACGTGGATGCTACTTTATTTTAACGAATTATAATCACTTTCAAACTTCTGAATTAGTAGGTTCAGCTTTAAGAGACAACAGAGCCGCTCCGTTTGCATTGCGATAATATATATTTTACAAGAGTCGAGGAGTCGTGCAGCACGTTTGGGGCCTGGAAAGACGTATGCTAACCCAGCTAGCCTAGCCAGCGTTAACGCGACAGCTCGGCTAACGTCGCTTTTAGCATCACAGCCTAGCCAAAGACTTCCGAAGTGGCTAGTTTCACCAGCTTATGTCGGCTGTCCTTTTAAACACATAAGTATCATCAGTCGAGTTAGCTTTAACTGTGGCCGTGGTGGAGGGAAAGAACGGCTGGATCTAAGATGATCATTGAAAACCTCGATGCCTTGAAAACATGGCTGTCTGAAACCCTCGAGCCCATGTAAGTACAGTTAGGTTGGAGCCACACAGCTGTCTTCCTCTTACAGTTTAGCTCAGTTGGAGTTACTTAAGTTAATGTCGTTTCGTGCAAACTCACAACACACCCAGTTTAGACCTGTCATGACTTGATCAAACTGTAAAGTATTTGTTTTTGTGTCTTACGGATTGTTTCTTTTAATTCCAGCTGTGATGCAGACCCTTCTGCCCTTGCCAAGTATGTTGTTGCTTTGGTGAAGAAGGACAAAACTGAAAAGGAACTTAAAGCCCTTTGTATAGACCAGTTGGATGTATTTCTTCAGAAAGGTAATTATGAAAATTTCACTTTGCAGCCCCCATTTCATTTAAAATTCTGTGTATTTTTATGTTTCAGTGCATTAACATATTGTCTGATTTACACTTTTACCTTCTTTCAGAGACCCAGCAATTTGTTGATAAGCTGTTTGAAGCTATTGACAACAAAAGCTACCTCCCACAGCCAGAGCAGCCATCCTCTCTGATCAAGGTTGAGAAAGAAGAGCAGAAGAAAGATGAGGTTATCTTCTTTTCATGTCAAGAATAACAACTATTTAAAAAGCACCACAAATCCATTGCATTACATGAGCCTTCATCAAACAATATGGGGGACATCTCATGTTGTGGCCATCTTTGATAAACACACCTTTTTGATCTCACTTCTTTTTTCAGCCAAATCGGGAGGAAGAACGAGACAAGAAGTTTTCTCGGCGAGTGAATCACAGCCCTCCACAATCAAGCTCACGGTACAGTAGAGATAGCAGGTGTGTGCACTTCCCTTTTTCCAACACTTTCTCTGTCAACTTTTGTCTTCTTCTTACTATTTGCTATGCTTTTGTTTTTCATTTTCAGAAGAGGAGATGACCGTAAGAGGGACGATCGCTCCAGGAAGAGGGATTATGACCGCAACCCACCCAGGAGGGACTCGTACCGCGATCGCTACAATCGCAGAAGAGGTCGCAGCCGCAGTTACAGTCGAAGCCGCAGTCGTAGCCGGAGTTGGAGCAAAGACCGCATCCGGGACCGCGACAGAGAGCGCGACAGGGATAGAGATAGAGACAGGGACAGAGATAGGGATCGAGATCGCAGCAGGAGCCGGTCCCTCAGCAGAACTCGGTCTAGAAGCAGGAGTAGAGGTGAGAATCTGATAAACTCACGTTTTGAAACACTGCTCTTTTTTTTTTTTTTGAATGTGACGGTGCAATCAAAGTTCACATCAGGTCACTGCTTATCTTTTGAAATATGTAAATTCAAACTTTATCTGACCACAAAGCTTCCACAATCCATATCTTGTAGATTTCAGAGAAGCATTTGTGTAGTATTTTTTCTTCAATATGAAATATACTCCTCTTATTCATTACTTAAATAAAATGTTATGAATCTTTTACTGTATAGAATGAAATCAGCATTGAACTAAGCATTTGGAACGGAATCAATGGTAATAATAGCTCAGACAGCTTATCAGAAATGGACAACGTAGCCTAGAAGAAGACTTGGATTGATGAATGGATCAGCCGAGGACAAAACCTTCAAAACAGAATTTCAGATTTATAAAAGTAAACAGGTTTAGATTTTATTTATTTTATTTTATACATGCCCTAATGAGTTCTTTGCTTGTCTGTTTACAGAACGGGATTCTGGAAAGTTGAAGTATGATCATGACCGAGTGGACAGGTCAGAGGGCGGTGACGGCTACACCCCAGCAGCCCTCGTCTCCACTGCAACCACTTCACACTTCCCCGTGCCAACACTGAGCAGCACCATCACCGTCATCGCCCCCACTCATCATCACAGCAACAACACCACTGAGAGCTGGTCGGACTTCCGCCCTGAGCACCCTGTGGAACGTGTCCCCTTTAACAGACCACCCCCTCAGAGGAAGCGGTGCCGTGACTACGATGGTAAGGAAAGCTGATAAATCCTTTTTCCATTAGGGGAGGAGGTTGGCCAGTTCCATGACTTCATTGTGTTTCATATTCTCTGTGTTGTATTTTTCAGAAAAAGGCTTCTGCATGCGAGGGGACATGTGTCCTTTCGATCACGGAAGTGACCCAGTTGTAGTGGAGGATGTCAATTTGCCCAGTATATTGCCATTCCAACCTCCACCAATCCCAGGTGTGGAACCACCGCCCCCGCCCCCAGGCCTCCCACCGCCACCGCCTCTCATGAACCCCCCGCCTGTGAACCTTCGGCCACCTGTACCCCCACCAGGTCCACTCCCGCCCAGCCTTCCACCAGTTGCAGGTAGGAATTCGGATGTAGAAAGTATTTTTTGTCTTTAAGTTTCTTTTCAGACACGAGATATGAAAGATTGTCGCTTTATCAATCTGATATGTGGACTACATTTACCATATGCCATATGAGATTGAACAGTACATCAAGGTTTAAGAATCTATCAAAAACAAGACTAAACCTAAACTAATAGTCAGTTTATCAAGGTCAAGGTCATGATAGGTAAAATTCTAACGTGTATTTCCATAACTATATGTAGAACGTAACCTGCTAATCAGTACTATTAAAATCATGCTGTTATTCGACTCTGCATATCCATTATTGTGAAGGCATGCATTTGAGATTTGTTCTGACAGTGATACAAAATCTTACTAGGTGGGACTTGGTAAGAAAACTGTCTCAGCCTTAACGGGGAAGTGACCAGGGTGCTCACTTATACATGAAGCTGATGTTTTTAGATGGCTACATATTATTAGAAAGAAGTGCATGTCTGAAAAGGCTTTTTATTCAGGATTAAAATACTGTATTTGCACTTTTTCAGATAAGTGAAAAGTTTTTACACTAAAAGCATTTAACACAAAATATCAAGCCCACAGAATAATAAGAAACCCAAGAGTAACTAAATAGAATTTCTACAAAAGTAATATTGATCTTTCTGAAACTTTTTCCCCCAGATTTGACAATATAGTAACAACCAACATGAAAACTATTCTCAAAGTTATAGGCAAAGACAGAAAATGCACATAGAGCTGCAAAAAAATGGTTATTATTTTTATTTTCTCAGTTCACAAATGTTGTTAGTGAAGTCAAACAGGCACTGACTTTTAGACAAGTGCTTCACTGTGTAGTGCCCAATAAATAGCTTCATTTTCTACATCAAATGTCAGTCTGTTTATGCCTTCAGGACATTAAATCCAAAAGCACCGTAAAGTGGGTGTAATAATTAGTCAGATTTGTAGAGTATTGCAATGCTTATCAGCAGCTTGCATTCAAGCATGCATCCTGTTGAAAGCAGATGTTTGAAACTGAAATTATCCACACAGCAAACGACAAACTGAAAGGTTAACTTAAAGTATCTTTAAAACAAAAGCAAAAACAGGTGAACAGTTGGTTTGTTCAACAGTTCTGTACATGTCAGACTTACAAAATTGGTTTGACGTGTTAGTATTTGGCTTGAACTTGTTGTTTTTCAAGATTTTGTATTTACTGTTACTGTATCTGACACAGGTCCCCCTCCTCCGCTTCCTCCACTGCAACCAGCAGGCATGGACGCTCCTCCCAACTCCATCACCAGCTCTGTTCCCACCATCGTCACCTCTGGGATGCGCTCATCACTCCCCCAGGCCTCGGCGCCGCTTTTCACATCTGGTAATAGCTCTTTGTCTTCCAAATTAACACATTGTTTTATATGTCACACTTACTGCACCATGATTTACTGTTTTACAAGTTAAATTATGCTCTCTCTTAAAACAGACCACTATGAGTCAGATGTGTATAATCCCGAGGCTCCCAGCATCACTTCCAGGCCAATCTACCGACACCGAGTCAATGCCCAGAGACCCAACCTGATTGGCCTTACAATGGGGGAGATGGACCAGCCACATAGAGGTATAGCTCACATGAGATAAACCACCTGAATAGATTATCTTAAATCATGTACATACTTTATGTTCGTTAGCATTCTCCAGAACTGGGTCTGTGTGGTTGACTGTATTTGTTTTTTTAGCTGTCTGTTTAGACCTTCTCCAAGAATTGTAATCTACTCTGGAGACCTGTGCTGTCGTGTCAGAACTGACCTGTCCATGTTTTTCCCACACCAGAAAAGATTCCTAACAACAACATGAGAATCGTCATGGAATCTGAATCCAGGAAGAGGCCTGGTGTCTGCCATGATGGAGGCCTGCTGCCCAAGAAACCCTGGTTTGACAAGTAAGACAGCCTATTTTTAAAAATGCAAAAACATATTTCATACGTTTGTCAGCTTTATGTTTTAACACTATCCTCATCAAATTGTTTAATCATTTCTCATCTCTTCTCAGACCCAACTTTAACAAACCCAACCACCAGGGCTTCCACAAAAGAGCTCAGTTCTCTCCAAACGCCAAGCTGCTTGTTCGGCAAATTCCCCCTGAACTCAACAACATTAGCAAACTCAATGAACATTTCAGCAAGTTTGGCACCATCGTCAACCTGCAGGTCAGTGCCTGTGTGCTGCTATAGACAAAAGTCTCATGGTAAAATGTATAGTTGCTTTGTAGTACAATCAGTTATGCAGTTCAATACAACATTACATATGTGTTTACCTGGTGTCACAGGGTTTTGAAGTTCTTATACAACTGTAGTGTAGAGTTTGGCACATGGAGTTTGCATTTTAATTTAATCATTGTTGTTTTTTTAATATCTTTTTACAGGTGGCCTTCCAGAATGACCCAGAAGGGGCCCTGATCCAGTTTGCCTCTCCAGACGAGGCCAAGCGTGCTATGCAAAGCACAGAGGCTGTGCTCAACAACCGTTTCATCAGGGTACACTGGTTTCGAGATGATGGGAGTGATGGACAGGGACAGTCTCACACACAGCAGCAGCCTCAGCCAGCCATGGTAAAAGTTTTGCACTGTCACTGCTAATATGTTACCTTTGTGAAATGTTTTGTCTTTACTCAAGAAAAAAATGTTGGTAGTATTTCTTCAATCAATCAGTCAAAGTTTATTTGTATAGCCCTTTACAACTGCCCAAAGGGTGACCAAACGGCTTCACAGTAAACAACAAGAAAATAACTTAAAAATATGACAGTAACTTAAAACAGGACAAACAGTCACACTCACACCTACCACCTTTCTTCTTTTCTTTTTTTCCCTTTTTAGATAAGATGCACTTGTGAACAAGTTGATTCATTGTGATTATTGATGTTCTGAATTTTGTAGACTTGTTACAAGAAGAAGTAGAATTTAGTTTAAGCAAGTGTGTTTGACTAAAAGGTTTTACCAGGCTGTGTATTTATTTTGCCTGTGATTGTGGACAACTGGCCAAATGACAATAACATCATAGTATCAATCTGTATAACCAGTAAAGGTTGATCTAAATCTGTGGAGAATGCAATTATAGCATCTTATATTGCTCCTTTTAAAAGCTTACTGCTGTTTAGAAACATACAGCAAGTAGATAAATCTGTTTACAAGGTGTCACAGATGCCAGATCCTTGACCATGATCAAATTAAACCGGTGTAAAATTCAATACATCCACAGATTTCTTTGTTCTTGAACTGTTGCTATGTGAAATATAACAACCTAATCAAGGGTGCTTCTGATAATTTGTGAAAAACTGGCTATGGCACACTATTCCATTGTTTTCTCTTGGCTTTCATTTAGCCACTTAGAATAAAAAAAGGTTGCATTAATGCCAGTACTGCCTTCACTTACACCTAGAGTACAGAGAACTTGTTTCACTCAGTGTTCTTATGAGTCATTAAAGGAAACACAGGAAATCAGCAAATAAGATCACTGATACAGTTGCACTTAAAAGTTAATCACAACAAAAACCTGTGAAGTATTTTTTGTTCCAGTCACACTTTTCCCTATTTGTGATAAGTAGAGATAATTTTTTAAAAAACCTGTCAGTTGTGCATTGAGACAAAGTTAAAATGCCATAAATCATACTTTCTTGACTATTCAACATCAACGTGTTGAAGTTGGCCTCAGGAAAATACAGTGGCTTGCATGCTAGAGATATTTTACTTACATATTAATTTGATCTATACTTTCTGCTCTGTAAACACAACCTGCAGTTAAGCTCAAACATCCTTGAATTCTTGCCACATGACTGTAAGTCAAAGCTGAGTCATTCAGGGCTTTTTGGTTGCACCAAGGTGCACAGAATTTTTAACATTTTTTTCCAAAATCTACTTTGTGTAAGCAATTTATTTTACGTACATTTTAAAATGAGAGAAACGTAGAATAAAGTGATTTTCATGAAACATCACAATTAAAGCCTGTATTTGGTTATTTTACTGATGAAACAGACAAAAAATAAAATAACTTGTCTTTCAAACCCACATGTAAGCTTTGGGTTTCAGAGGGTTAAACAAGTGTCTGTTGAAATGCATTCCATAAAGCCACCGTAATGTGACTCGTACCCCTTTTTATCTTTCAGCAGCCTTTAGCCACATCTCTGAAGCAGTCTGTCAAAGATCGCCTCGGACCCATGCTCCCTGCAAACTCTGAGCCCTCCCAGGACTCCAATGTAGCCTCACAGGTGCGTGTTCGGGTGACTTTGCTTTTTCCATTTACTTGTCAAAATCTGCACAAGGCGTGTATAAACATTAAGTCTTTCTTCCACCAGAATTCTTCTAAACTGTCAGTGAAGGACCGCTTAGGTTTCTCTGCCAAACCGGCAGCTCCTGTTGAGAAAGTAAGTGTCCGCTCTGTGTTTAGAGTAATTAGTTTTTTCTGTAATTTCTCTCGTCGTCTTATCTAAATGCTACCTTTTCAGGTATTTTCAACGTCAATGGGCCTCACAAAGACTGTGTACAATCCTGCTGCTCTGAAGGCAGCCCAGCGAACCTCAGAGGAAGCCCTGAAGAAGAAACAGGTGAGAAATAGTTGAATGATGGGAAGATTGGAGTGGAAAGTTTCAGAACTAATTCCAAAATCTGTCTATGTAATCATTTCCCATAATAACCTTCACAGGAAGCCCTAAAACTACAGCAGGATGTGAGGAAGAAGAAGCAGGAAATCTTGGAGAAGCACATTGAGACACAGAAGGTAAGAGGATTTTGAATACATTGAAGTGTACCTATTTCCTTTCTGCTTTAAGATTTTGCAGCCTCCTTATACAAACTTGAGTGTGTGCTGTAAAAGAGATCTGTCTCACCATTTATGTCCCTAAATCAGCCATTCGACTCTGTTTTGATCTTTTGATTGTGTAGATTTAGTGTTAAATTGTTTCTGCACTTATAACATGAGAACATTAAGTCTTTCTTCCACCAGAATTCTTCTAAACTGAGAACATCCCTGTTTTTACCACAGTTGTATTTTTTATTGTAATTATTATTGTTTAGGTTTTACGTTTGGAAGCAACGCAAGCAGAGTTAAATATATGATTCTATGTTGTTTTTACTTGCTCCGCAGTTGCTGATATCCAAACTTGAGAAGAACAAAGCAATGAAGGCAGAGGATAAAGCCAAGATCATGGAAACTTTAGGCACGTTGACAAAGAGCATCACCAAACTTCAAGACGAGATAAAGGGAATCTCAAGCAGCAGCAACCAGCTACGGACAACCAAAAGCAAAGCCCAGGTAATGCCATCAACGCAACACAGATTCCTCCATACAAAACTCTACACATAAAACCTGATGGGTTACGGTTCTTTTGATCTTGATTTCTACTGGATTTTGACTGAAAACAGGTTGTTTCCTTGTTTTCCTTTGTAGTTTTTATTACTGATAGGTTGCCAGCATTTTGGTTGAAAGCTCTGGGGTTGTATTTAACCAGCTTTCACCTACTCACAGGCCCAGAAAGAGCTGCTGGATGCAGAGCTGGACCTGTATAAGAAGACTCAGGCTGGAGAGGACACTGCTTTGTTGAAGATCAAATACACCCAGCTGCAAATTGAGGTACTGAATTAAACTTGAAAGAGAAAACAGTCTCACAAGCTTGAAATCAAGGGTAGAAATGCCGCTTGCACAGCAGCCACTTGAGGGCACTCCTACTTTTCTCTTTTCAAATGATGTTTTGGAATCTCTTCTCCACTGCAGTTATGTGTATTACATTACATGCTTTGTTCTGTCTTTGTTCTTTCAGGCAGCTAAAAGGGGGCTCCTGTCGCCGGGACGAGGCCGGGGCGTACTCGCTCGGGGTCGTGGTGCTGTCAGGGCCCGGGGAAGGGGAACCAGAGGTCGGGGAAGAGGTGTACCGCTGCATGCAGTCGTGGACCATCGACCACGAGCGCTGCAGATTTCCGGTTTCGCTGACACAGACCGTGTGGATTTGCTGCCACACTTTGCTGTAAGTCAATCTAAGACTACATTACTCTACTAGAGAACCAATATGATGGTTTGAAGGAAGCAGTAGGTCAGGAGTCACTAACTGGCAGACCGCGGCCTGGATCCGGACCCAGATGCCGTCTTATATGGACCCGGACCTGTAGTCAGTAAATTGGTCACTTCTACTATACCAGCGCCGTTTTTCCAGTGTTTATGGCATTGCTCATCAGCTCAGGAAACATACAGACCAATTAAGTTCAGCCATCCCACGTGACGCTACTCAGCCAATGAAGTCTCTGCATTGCAGGCGCTAAACATCGCAGCTCTGCGTTCAGAAAACATTTGAGAGGACAGACAAAAAATATAAAGTGACACCGAGAGGAAAGCAGCCCTGCACATGCTGACCGTGTTTGGCTCAACATACAGCTGTGAGGCAGCTTTCTCAGCTATGAACATAATCAAAACTCAATATGGTTCCAGGCTCACCAATGAGCTCCAAATGTGTTTGAGAATGGCCCTGACACCATTCAGACCACGATTCAGAATATGGGAGGGCAAACTGCAGCTCAGTTCTCCCATTAAGCAGCAGGATATAAGAGAAGTGATATAAGACAGGAAAAAAATGCAAAAATGTTCAATTGTTTAAAATTCTTAAGATTTAGGTTTTGTTAAAGATGTATATGAGTTGGTTCAGGTTGTTCAGTCATTATTTTTTCAAATTCTGCATGTTATTTTAAGATGTACAGTTATATCAAAAGTTATTGATTAATAAATGTCAAACTGTTTTTGAACTGTACTGAATTTATTTGATTTGACAGTCAGTTATTGATTACATGCACAGGCTAATAAAACTACTAGGTTACATCAACATATATCCCTAATTCAAGTTAGACATTATGATGTTCTGGACCTTTGCTTTAATAGTTTTCTGTGACTGAACCTCGTGGAGTTTCAGTTGAATAGCCCTGATGTAGGTGGAAGATCAGAGGGTGGATATACAATGCCAGGGTTGTCAGCAGTCAATGTCTACACTAAAAAAAAAATTCTGCTTCTCTCACGTCTTATTTCAAATACAGTTAAATCATATTGATTTCATTATGATCACTGTTGCAATTGTTGTGCAGCAAAAGGAGTCTACAGTGACCTCTGGTGGTCACAAATGCAAACTGCAACTGACCACAGCAACACGAGAATCTAATCTATAAATACAAATAAAATGGTGTTAATGTGGCTCATTTACTCTGTTTATCTGGTAATAGCCATTAGCACGCCTTAGTTACATGAAAATTCACCTAAATTATAAGCTTACTTTCGATCTGGGATGAGATTATTTAGTCCTCAATGATCGGAAAATAAACAATAGCTGACATCAGTTTAAAACTGAAAATATAAATTCATTGTTGCGGTAATGTAGACATGCTTTTGTTTAATGTGCCTGGCTTTGTCAGTTCGCCCAGTATTCTGAATATGTTTGGGTATAAACACAGCCATTGCTGCTGAGTTTAACAGCTACAACACGTCTACCTAATTGACTATTTCCAAATTTAACCAAACAATGAGTATAACTATAATACATCTGTAATATTAGAAGCAGCTTGTTGGAAACAAACAGCACCGTACCACCAAAAAATGTCACTTCAGGTTTATAACTGTTCATTATATACATGAAATCTGTGACATATTGTTCCAGTAGTTTCACAGGAATGCGTTAAGTTTGTTGCGTGACCCAAATGTTTTGTTTTTGCAATTTTGAAGCAATTTGGAGAGATCGAAGATTGCCAGATGGACGAGAGCAACCTGTCTGTGGTCATCACTTACAAGACGAGAGCGGAGGCTGAACAGGTGATGGATTTCTTGATTTGTCTGACATTCAAACCATGAAATGAATTTTCCACATGTTGTACTCTGTGCACCGTACAGAACCAAAGAGCTGAGGATAAGCCTGTTATTGACACACCTGTTTTCAACCTCCTGTGTTTGGTTCACCTGTAGGCAGCTCTGCACGGAGCGAGATTCAACAACCAGACTTTACGCCTGGCCTGGCATAAGCCTGCCACGGCCCTCAGTGCTGCGGATGCTGACGAGGCAGAACCAGAGGAGGATGAGGTTTGTGGAGGTTTCTCATTTTAAAGCACCTTTAGTAGCAGATGGGGACTGTTGATTGTATGTCAGGGTCTTCAGAAGAGAGCTCACACAGGATTGGACTCATTCTCTCAGCGCTCCCATTTCCTGCTGGTATAAAAATCCACTCGGAAATATCGACTTTAGTGAGGATATCCTTTTCAGATTTATCTCAGTAGAGCTTATTAAATACTTATTTCTTGTTGTGTTGCATTTGTGGAACACAAGAGGGAGCCATTACACATTACAGTAAAGACCGTCTTGTGGCTTTAGCACGGCCACTTGTACTTTCATTAAGCAGTTGGTCTGTCTGTAGGACGATACTCTCAGGTTGAGAATTTAGACCCTCTGGAGACCTTTTATGCACATGGTGCAATAACAGGTCTTTACACTTTAAATTGCCTTTTTGTTCACTTTTTTAATCACCAGTAGTAATCTCAGTGTTTTTTGTTCCCCTTATCAGTACCCAGAAGAGTCGCTGAGTGACGACGCGTTGCTGCAGGACGACGACGAGGAAGAAGACGACAACGAACCTCGTCCGTGGCGCAGATGAAGCTCGCTCTTCCCCAGTTACTCTGGTGTGAAGGACAAGCAACAATCCAGCAACTTTCTAACATTTACATGCCTGTTTATAAGCCGACATGGCGTATTTCACTTTGGCTAGATTTTTTTTTCCCTTAACACATATGTAACTGGCAGAAGAACCATGTATGAGTTTGATTATTTTAATGTGTATACCAGATGCAACAATGTCGAATTTTTTTAATGCTCTTAATGTAGAAATAGATTTGTTTTCTCTCTTTTTTTTTTTTTTTCTGGTTCACAAAATGCGAATACTTTGTCTAGATTTGTGACAGCTGTTCACTGAAAGACACATTTGTTGAACTTTCGGTTACAAAAAGAACCTGTGTTGTAATTTAACTGAATGACAGACCCTAGCTTTTTGCAGAATAGAATTAGACTGACTGGTTTAAAATGCTTGTGTGTAAATATTTTATGTCTGGATTTAAGTGATTTGTATGAAAGCTTGGCTTCTGAGTTTTTGGCTTTACTTTTGAATTGTACAAAAAAATAAAGAATTGAAATGGTCTCAAAACATCCTGCCAAACCAAAAAAAAGACCAAAAAAATTACAAAAAAATGATACAATTGTGGCAGTGAAAAAAAGAAAACTCCCAAAAAGAGTTAAAAGACCATTTTAAAAAACAAAAAAAACCTTCCCCTTCACCTAGAAGAGCAAATATCCTGAAAAATAATCCTATCAACAACTATTTCATTTTTTTCTTTTAAACTGGATTGGTAAGGTAACAAATATGGCACTATTTTCAAAACTAAGGTAAGAACATGACATGTATAACTGCAAATTTAAATTGTTGCATTTGTTGACTAAAATATGTTTGATGTAAATAATAATATTAAAAATCATTTGTTCTCTTTTGTTGCAGGAGCTGTCGGCAACCTCCAGCTGCAGCGGTTCATTTTGTAAGTAGCTTCATTATTTTCCATTGTAATCTTGTATTTATTGTTGACTAGCTGTCAAACTCAAGTTCTGCTTTTATTCAATACAAACCTGTTTTTTAAAAACAGATTTGTTGATTCAGTTTGCTTATTGTGTGTCATAATCGCTTGTTACAAGATGAGGCATCTTATATCTGCAGGTAAAACCAACGCTACAAAAACTTGTTCTTGAAACAGTTTCAGCTCATGGACACAGGTGAAAAGTCTCTGGCTGAATTACTACAATATTACAACTTGCCAGTGTGTTACGGAGTTATTTTACAGCGTCGTAGGTGAGCTGGTGTGCTCTAGATGCAGTGAGTGGAACGAGAGGCAGGGATGTTTTTAGGTTTTACCATCCTAACTGCACGACTGTTTGCAAGTCATAGTAAACTTTTCCTCCTATATATTGTGAAGACCAACACAACCAAGCTGTTGCAAAACGAAATCTCACAAAAAGAGCAGCAATGGTAGCTAATAAACTTTTAAACGAGAAAATAATAGCTAATATAAAATTATATTTTTAGTCCATTTAAATACAACAAAACAAATTTTTCAGTCATGAACAAATTTGTGAAAATACTGATTTTTGGTGAGGACATAACTTTTTTCTTCTAATTTTGCTGGTTATTTCAGGGTCTTGTCACTTTTATTGTATAGTTCTTGTAACATAAAGCTACTTTTACAACAGTTTTCTCTCCATGTGGCCTTTTTGACATTTGTTGAAGTTGAAAAAAGCACAGCTATGTTGAGTTTAAATGTCCCAATAATAGTATTATAGTAGTATAACAGTGAGCCATTATTTACAACACCAGGAACCTGAAACTGAAGCATGCATCTGTAATTCATTGTTGCTCCTGTATTTTTGCTGGTATGCTCTGTCAAAATGTCTTCGGTTCACCAGACCTTAGCTTGGAATTGTCTGCCCACCTAACACTGGTTAGATCTTTACAACTGGTCCCCCTTTTGCTTTCTTTAGACCGTCAGTGAATGTGAGTCGTGGTGTTTGGCTATAGGGGATTTTTGCCTTCTGTGAGGGGTTACACCTGCAGCGAGAGACGCCGCAATCCTTCAGCCTCGAATAAGACGGAACAAATAACCCAATCAGTGTCCACTAGTTCATTGTTCCTCGGCCACCCCTGGTGCCTGTCAGGCTCGCGGAGATAATTGTGAAGAATCATGCAAACCCTTTCCCCCTGCGCCACCACCAAAAATACCTCCCCTCATCCCTCCATCTCTCAGTATGGGAGAGTTAAATGCCCCCTCCTGCTGTCTCATTTGCCTACTGTGGTGCCACCAAACTCACACAAGCGTAATTTTTTTTTTTTTTGATCAAACAAGCAGCTGCAGTTTTACCTACATGCTGGTGTGGCAAAACCTCAGCAGCTTTGATTTGTTGTTATTGGTTTGATTGACACATTTAATGTTATGCAGTTTTTGGAACAGCTGCACAAATGAATGAAAGTTTCGGATTGTGTGTCGTCTTCTGGAGATGTGAACAGCATGCAGGGATGTCAGAGCTCTGCATCCCTGTGACTCAGTGGGCCGAGGATGCTCTGGTGCTCCGTGTGAGCTCAGAAAATATGGGATAACAAGGTTACAGCCTGCATGTCATCCATTATCTCAATCTTTACTTTCTGATTTGTGTCAAGGAGACAAATGGCATTAACTTTTGGAATGGGCTGCCATAGTGTTGATTCCTTTCCTCTCTTTTGTGTGTAGACATAGCAGATGAAAACTGAGAAAGAAAGGCATGTGTTTCTTCAAAGCCTCACTTTTGTTTGCTTGTCTGTCAGTGGAAATCTGTTTCTGAAGCCTCCAGGGCCTCAAGAAGTCGGTCATATAGATCTGCAACAACTTGGAAAATGCAAACACATGTAATGTATTCAGATTCATTTGAATATTAGCTCTGCATTTTCACACAACACAAAAACAGTGGTGGGTGCCAATTAATATCACTTTAACCAATTATGTAGACGTACAAAATTCATCCTAATGGACTGACAATGTGCACATTTTGGTCACTTACTGTACATTGATTTAAAGTGAAGATATGATGGAGGTGTTTCTGACCTCGAAACCAGCGGTGACCCCTCCCAACACGCTGCTCTGCGCTTCCACCCGCCTTGCCCCCATCGCTACAATGCCAGTTCTCTGCAAAGCCATTAATATTTTATGTGATCATGGGCCTCCATAAGCAAATTTCAGTCCCTAGCAAGTTGAGCCAAAGCATGATTAATTTAGTATTTATACCCCGACAACCCTTTAAACAACGCAGGGCCCCTGGCCACAAAGCAAGGCACAGTTTGAAACAAAACTAGCAGCCTCTAAATCATAATCAGCGTAGTCATTCAGGATTATTTGAGTTTGGGGACAGAACACCCCCCCCCCCCCCCCCCCCCCCAACACACACACACACACACACACACACACACACACCACCATCTGCAGTTTTATTGTGGAATCAGTGCACATGCAAGATGACAGCCACGGTTGTAAAGCGTTACTAATAAAATTTAGTATTACATGAAAGAAATCTTTGTTATTACTCAGCTGTGAGACAGAGCACTCTTCAAAAAAAAAAAAAATCCCTCTCCACCGTTCTCAGTTTGGTACTAAATGCTGCTGTGCCAGACCTAAGGAAGCCCTTTAACCTTGCCTGATGACCACAGGTTACAGGTGACTCTGTTTGTAGGGAAACGGCATTGATTAATCAAGACATGGCTGCCCTGAACCTGCAGATCCCAATAAATCTCCTTCAGTCATTGAGAGCTGCAGCTAATCTGTTTACAAGTGAAAACATGACAATGCTTGGAGCAAATGCAAACTGAATTTTGACTTTTTGGTCTCACTCTCTGCAGCTTTCTGAATCTGCTCCTCTGTTTTTTAGGGTGGATATTCTCAGTATACTTGCACAGGCAGGCCTCCAGAAAATTGAAAAATACTTTATTTTACTGATCCCCAAACCCTCCATTTAAAATAACATTTTTCTTTAACCTGTATTATTATTTTTAAGCATACACATTACAAATAATTACTATAATTTAGCTTACTTTTATGTTGCCCTCACTCAATGATTTGGACCAGGAAATACAGCCACCTGAGTGTTGGCCTCTTTGGTAGTTATGCTGTTTGCGGCTCATTATGTTGTTTGCATCATTATTTCTTATCTTTCATATGGATTGTTGCTTTTGGTTCGCTTTTGTTTCTTGTGTGCATTACCTATCTGGATGTCTTCAGTCATTGTATTTCTCTATATTCTTACTGTTAATTAAACAACTGATTAGAAAAGAATACTGGATTATTGCTACTGACAATAATATGTAAGCAACATTTGAGTCAAGGTGGAATGAATTTTAAATATATTGATTTAATCTCTAACAAAGCATTGTATTTTCTAAACTGATTTTTTTTCCTGAAATCTCTTTACTAGCCACACTTGTTCAAATTATTGTAAAAATTGTTTAATGACAGTACTCAGTTACAATACAAGTGCATCAAATTCCTACTGAGGAACGTATGGTTTCTAAGTACTGTAAAAGTATCTTGGCCTCGTACATTTGTACACAGGTATATTCTTTAAAACAGGGATTTGTCTCCTTCTCTGTCCACATGAAAATGAAAAAACACAATTTTTGTGTTAAGAGCATCCCAAACCAAAAGACATCGACGTAATACTAGACCTAAAGCCATGTCAGCTAATCAGAAACCTGAAAATAGATATAAGTAACTGTACATTTATGTGCAACTATTTCAGCTCCAGCACTGGCATGTCTTCCAATGCACAGAATTGCTGGATGTAAACAAAACAAATACACTCCAAAATACACATCAACACTGCAAATGGAGATCCTGAATAGCTTCACACTGGATGAGTTTTCCCAAAGCTACATTTTGTCTGACTTAAAACTGAGTTTGTGTGTGGCCAAAAGGCAGAGAAAAAGCTACCTTTTAAATAATATGTGTACATGTAGACTCGGCTTTAGTTACTCAATGAATAAACCGTTTCCACAACACACATTTCACATTTTGACACCTTACTGGTAACAGTGCAGTTTTGCGCTTGAGAATGAGCAGGTGCCATGCTGGGACCTTAAAATGATCCATCCTGAAGTGAAGTAATTCCATGACATTGCAGTAGTTCCATAGAAAAAGCCTCTAAATCCCAATAAAAACTGTTCATATTTGTACTCCATGTGCCAAATCTAATACACAGAGGTAACTTGCATCAGATTATGCATGACTACAGAGAATGCAAGTCACATGAGCAAACCAAGTGGCTCTCTGATGCTTTATCTGCTTGTGTCCTTGTCCCTGTAAGGATAACTGTGTTGCTGTACGTCATTCCCGATCTAATTAGACTGTACACAAACATGATCACTGTACAGTTCAACTTCATTAAAGATAATCTCTGCGTGGACACCAATAGACCCGGCAGGACCCTCCCCCTGCCGCCATTGATTGAAGCAGTGATTTGCAGCATGCAATCCGATGCTCTGTGACAGGTTGTAACTGAGGTTAAAGATGGCAATTTAATTATGTGTCAGAGGTCACATTAAAGTCTGACCCTTGACCCATCACCACGAGACTTTGCTGATTAGTGATAGCCTTGTGTTATTGTTTAAACTGAATAACACAGCAGACACCTAAGAGTCCAGAATAAACACATCACTGATGCAAGACTTGTGTTTTCCAGAGCTTTACTGTATCATTTACAAAAGCGTGTGTGAATGTCTTACATTTGCAAAACTGTTTGGTATTTTTGACATCTGTTCTTTGTGTGTGGATTTCCGCATGTCTGAGATGTATTAATTCATTTAAAAAAAGTCTTCATTCAAGAGAAAGAGGCCAAACACTGTCTCAAAATCCTAAAACAAGCACCTCATTTAACCATGCTAAAAAAATACTTTAACGAAAAGACCTCATTCAATAATTTGATTCACAGCTTTAATTAAATGTGCCTGGATTGAATGAAAAACACAAATCTTGTCGGGGACTATTGCAGCACAGTTAGAAAGCTGATGACTCTACAGTGTCTTTATTGGGTTTGTTTTTTATGAAAACACACACAAACAAAAAGCAAGAGCACATTTATTAGCTACCATTGCTGCTATAAGGGCCCACAATGCAGCTGCATGTCTATATTTAATGAAAAATACACACATAATCAACAAAACTCCAATCTGCTCAGGTTGAATCGTGGTAAAAATCATCTTGTGCTTTTGCTTTGTGTCATCTGAATTTGCAAACTTCACATCCCTACTGCAGCATTAACGGAATACATTCTGGGACGTTTGCCTACTTGCTCTCTTAACGGAGATCTAAGTGCAAAAACAACAATTCGTAGTTTAACAGGGGAAGTTATGAGCCAGACTGGTTCTTTGCCAGGAGCAGTAACTGGCCAAGACATAGTCATGCACATAACCCTTGGTAAAACTGTGAATTGCTGTTTTTACACTTGAGTTTTTGTGAAGATTAAACAAAAAGGATATGACGTGTTAATCAATGAGCTACGGAGGTGCTAGAAGTTGGATTTTGTTGCCTCTAGGACTGAGCCAAGCTGGGCTGATTCCAGTCTTTATGAGAAGCTAACCAGTGTTTAACAGAGAGACATGAGCAAATAAGCACATCTCAGTGTTAAATGTTTCCTTAAAGCCGTTATTTATTGATTATATCTCAAATATGAGCTCACTAGATAAACAGACTACAATAAATCTCAAAGATGTGTCAATGTTTTGGTACCTTATCCACAAAATGTTAAAGATTTGCACAGAATCTGACATGTTAGGTTTGTTTTACCTGATGTTGCACTGTAACAGTAAGAATATACCTCAGTAGAGATCTGTCAGGTCCTTATATTCATAGATAATGACTACGAAGCAAGAAAATGTACATTCATGGCCTGTCAAGGGTTTTGCATTTCTAGTAGCGCAGCTCAACGCTTTGTTTTCATTATAATAGAATCTCTTGTAAATCACTTTAAGTCTTTGATGCCGTGAATGAGTGCAAAGTTGTTGTGTCACCGGGCCCCTGGGTACAAGCACCGTGTAGCATTTCTATAGCCGGCCACATATGCAAATGATAGGGCAATTGTAGATATACAAATATGTACCCATGGTCTACGTGGCCTAATGGTCTCCCTCCCTCTGGCTAGCTCAATGGCTCATTTAGATATCTGCTTGGTTTATTATGTGAATAAGTCACGCCTGGCTTGTTACGACCCTCTAGGTTCCTGTTTCTGCTGTGTAGCTGAGATGTGTGGTGCTCAATTAGGCTGCCTGGTTGGCAGAGTTAACCCTTTGTGCCAGATAAGCTGTTTTTTTTTTTTTTCTTTTTTCTTCCCTCAGCCAGATGGGTTGGTACAGTATGTGGGGGTTCCAGGCAGGGATCAAAAGATCAATCCTAATACAGTGCTACCAAGCTGACCTCTCAGATGTAATAAAGGCGCCATCTTTCACCCTTGGGGCCTATTTCCAAGCCTCCCACCCCATGAACAAACCTGGTATCTTTAAATTAGCTGACTTGCTTGCCCTGCAGGTAATTGCATTAGTTTATCAATGTTCAACACAATTTATTACTTACTCCGGCACCAGTAGGATCCCGGTGTTAATGTCCTCTGTGAGACAAACCAGGAAAGCAAGGTCTTTGAGAATATGTGTACATGCGAGCCTCTGTGCAAATAAACAAAAGTAAACACAAAGACACCAAGAAGTGAAATTTCAGTTTTATTGCCAGTGGTTGCTTTTAATCTGTACAGGCATGGTCTTAATGATGAGCAAGGTTTTAAAACGTGCATATTTGGAGCAGACTGTAACCTTCTATTTCACTTTGCATGAGTGTACATTCATATTGCAAAATCCACATTATTTATGGGTGACCTTGCCGTTGCCTTTGAGGTGCCAGATCGCCTCTTACTTCTTCCCTCTGTATCCGTCTCAGCTCCTCTCCAGCCTGTCAGCGATCACTACAGCTCGAGCACTTGTTTTAAAACTTTATATGACAGCAGACTGATTTGACTTAATAGGTGCTTAAATCAGATTGTCTTTCATTACACTAAAAACAATATTACCATCTATACTTTTCAATAGAGTTCAGTGGCCAGAGGCTGCGGCGTCCCTCCCTCACATCTGTATGCATTATGGATCTGTCTGAGGTAATAAACAGACCCTGCTCTTATTCCTGCTTCCTGGTATCATTATTCCTTGCCCCTCAGATGGATTATAGCCCACTGTGCAACATGTAGATGAGTGGCGCTCCTCTGATTGCCTTATGGCCATCAGGCTTTGCATATTTACTGCCCATGAATCACGGTGTGCAGAAAACTCACAGCAGCATATTCCGACCCTCCTCCCTCCTCTGCTTTCTACCCTCTGCTCTGTTTTACACTTTCCATGTCATTCAGTCTCTCCTTTTCAGTTCTTTTTCTTCAGCTGTCTTTCTCCCTACTCTCTGCCACTCTTCTTTCATTGTCTGTCTTCCCCCCTGTGCCTTGATCTGGCTCTATGCATTCTCAGCTGCTTAATTAAAGCATGTATTATTAATACAGCCATATCTTTGTCCATCGTTCTTCCCTGTTCATATGACTGCTACATTAAGTGTAAATTGTTTCTCTGTAATTCCCTTTTAATGCTCCTGTTATAATCAGTGTTTCTGGTGTGCAGAGGCAACAGAGGACAGGAAGAAAAGAGGGAGAGAATGCAACTGGGATCATAGGCTTTTACTGTAACTTACTGTTTGATGTGTGGCTTCCATACTACGGGTCCCATAATTAGGTCTGTTTTGCAAGTCAAATGTATGTGGTGGCAATCTGCAAAATATGAGATTAATAAAAGAAAGTTGTCAGATGTGGCTGGGTTCGGCATCCTAGTTGTCTTTGCTAAGCCCCAGGGAAAGAGCAGCACACTTCAGTGCTTATAGCCTTTGTTTTTTTTAATAAAAGCTGTCCATTGTCCTGTGAAAACTGAACATAACTCTGACTTAAAGACCTCCATGATTTGTAAAGATCTGAGATCCAGTTTGACATTTTGTAGGGAAACATTGTATAGTATCTGATCTGAGACATGTATTAGTTGATAAGTTAGTAGAATGGAATCTGTTTTGTCTATTAGCTGACCAGCAATTTGTGGGAAAACATACGTTTCCTCTTTCCCTACGTAAACAGGCAGTCTCTGACATGAGATATATCTCCCTTTGGTTATATCATAGTGAAACATCTGTTACTCTGGGCCCCGTGCTTTCCTTTTTTCACCAAAATTGTGCAAAAAAAAAAAAATCCGAACAAAAGACTAAAACCGAACAACAAACTTGTTGCCTTAAGTGGCATCTATAAATGCAACAGTTTGGGATTTAATTGGCCAGGAGTTATCTAGGTTTCTCCTTCCTCTTTTTTTTATACATGGCGCTCAGAGCGTTAAAACAATATATTTTTGTTCTTCTCAGAACAGTTTCACAGATATGTCCTAGACCTGGCTGTCAACTGTTTTGGTCCACATTGAAATGTCTCAACAGCTGCTGGACAGACTGTGGTTACATTCTGTATATACATTCATGGTGCCCAGAGGATGAATCCTCCTCTGACTTTCCCTTTCATTCCACCATGAAGTTGCCATTTATGGATTTGCGTAAAATCTCTCCACAATTATATGTTGGATCGCTCTATAAACATTCATGTTCCCCTGAGGATGAGCCCTAATACCTTTGGTTCTAACTTATGTTCTAAAAATGTAATTTACTGCCATCTTAAAGTCAAAAATTCAATTCTTGCATTATTTTGGCTTAAAAATCTAATGTATACTTTGTGTTGAGAGCTTATTAGCAATTGTTTAGCATACAAAGGTACCAAATTAAGATGGCAAACATAATTGTTTAGCACCAGCATCTTAGCAATTGTCTTTTTTTTTTTTTACACCACGACTTTATGGCCATGTTGGCTTTGATGAACCTTCCTTTTACTTTCTCTTTCTCACCACCAGTTACATTGCCTTTTATGGATTTGTGTAAAATTTCTCAACTAAACCTTCGTGTTCCCCTGAGGATGAGCTCTAATAACTTTGGTTTTGGTTTCAATTCTTGTGTTAATTTGGTTTAAAACCTAATATTTACTTTGAGTTTGGGGCTTATTAGCAACTGTGTTGCATGCAAAAGCAAGCAATAGCTGTTTAGCATCTTAGCATTATCAGTGTAAGTGCAGCCTCACAGAGCTACAAGAGGGTTGTACTCCTGTTTAAATACATAGCTTTTTGTCTTGTGAGCAACACAAATGAAATTCCATTCACTTCTATTTTACAAACCCGAGCAAACCAAAGCACTGCAATAGCCAATATTAAAGGGAGGAGAAGCTTTTAACTAAATTGGGTGAACTGATCCATCCGAAGGGTCAGAGTTTTGAAGCACTGAGCAACATGTATCATTAGTTCATGCGATTTCTGTCTCCCGTCAAAGGCACTTTCCTCCAACCATCATGTCTAATGAAATGGTGTTGATGCTTTACCATTTAGCAGCCACAGAGAGCTTGGTCCGCTATTATTGATTCGAGAAGGCCAATTGGCTGGGAGGGTGCTGTAAACTGGGCGATTTAAAACCCGCATCCTTCATTGTCACATCATGGGCGCAGAATGAGATCGTAAGAGGCCGAATGAGTGTAGGGGGCAATAAATAAAGCGAACCAACTACATTCTGGCAGAGGGACAGCAGCTGTCAATAAGATTGGCGTCGGAGTGATTATCAGGGCTGGGATGATTAGCTGTGGTGTGAGGTACTGTAAAAGTGCCGGGCAGGGACATTTCCTCCTCGTGTCTGGGCTCCGTCTTTGGCGAGACAGATGTTGCGCATGAGTAATGGCACAACTATCATGTCAGGGAAGAGGACGGCCCGCTCCGTATAGCGAGCAGGTAACAGGAAACGAGTGTGAGGGCCTGGTAATATCGTAAAACAGTGTTTAAATATTTTAATTTCATTTGTCAGAGGGGCCCCTCCCTTGCACTCCATTACCCTGACAACCATCCTTCATCAGCTGAATGAGTGCATTATTCATTAGCACTAATTATTTTCACATAATGTCTGCCCCGATATATTTAACCTCCACATTACACCCAGGATAATGGCCTTGTAAAATTGAATTGCGAGAAAGAAGTGGAGTTGGAAAGCTCATTTAAAGAACATAAGAGGGAGGGGGAAAAAAAGAGTGAGGGGGGTGCACAAGGGGTTTTTGAAGCAGCTGGAGTGAGCGGGGGGGTTGACAGGAAGAGTGTTAAGCACTTTGGGACATGAAGCCCCAGAAGTGATGGGACATTTGTTCCTGTCTCATTTGCATGCTAAGAGAAGAGCCCGGTGGTTTTCTGTTGGGTTGACGAGGTACCTAAATGCCCCGTGGGTTGAAGGTGCCCTCCAGCCAGGGAGTTAAGATTAGCTCTCCCTGACCTGACACATGACCTCAGCCATTAATATAAAAACACATGACCCGGGAAAGCAGGAACAGAGAGCAGACTTGTATCTCTTACCTCCCTTTCCCTGACTTCATCTCCCCAATCTCCATCTTCACCTCTACTCCTCCTCTGCCTTCATCTGTACTTGCCCCTCAGTTTGCTCATTCCTCCTCTTCTTCTCCTTTATTTTTCCCTCCTATTCAGTAACTTACCTGCACCAATGATTGAAACGGGTATTGAATCACCCACTCAGGCCTCTGCTGAAATTCCCAGCTGAGAAGCACAGACGTTTTCCATGCGGACAAACTTCAAAACAAACTGAGGACCAAGGAAAGCTTTATTCCCTGCTTTGCTTATTCATGAGACTGACATTCGCCTGCTTGCAAAATTTAAACCCAAACAGGGCTTGCTGCTCCACTTGCTTTATCTCTGCTGTCTTCTGGGTAGGAGCTATGACCTCATGCCAATCGCTGAGCCAAATGCTCACCCACACACAGATAAACAGAGTACACACATGCAATCGCACACACTCACACGCAATAGCTTTTATGCACAAGTTAAGTCAAGAAAACTGCATACTGGGAAACGGCTGTTAGGAAAACTGGTTTCCAGGTTTGAGGGAAATGTATTTTATATGAACACTTACCTTTAGCACACACACTCCCTTTCATACACAGTACTTAATAAACAGTTTATAAATACCATAATACAGTTGTAAGCAGGTGTAGGTGTTCATTTATGCATTTTTCAACTACTATGACTTCTCCTGTTGGCACCCTTACATGGAAATGTGTGGCAGTATAGTAAAGCAGTGTTGCAATAACATAAAATGACAACACCTGCAAAAAAGTGATGACATTCTGTATGTTTTTCTTTCTGCAAATACATAAGAAAGGCCATGCTTGCTGTAAGTCCACTGCACTTGCATGAATCTTTTAACATTTCTATGTAATATCTGAATATTGCGCCGACTAGTATTTTTTTATGCCAACAGTCCGAAACCAAAAATGTTTACTATGATGTAACATAAGAAAATGCAATAAATGCTTTAATTTGAAAAGCTGGAACCATAAAATTTTTGTTCAAAATGCTGGCAGATTAATTTTCTGTTAGTACTTGAACAATTGCTCTGTTTTTGATATTAATTCATTATATTTTTTAGTAACATATCGCACATTGGAACAAAGTGTCTCTATTTTTTCCTGTGGCATAACAAAAACACATTTCTTTCTTTTGTTGTGCTTTCCTCCTCAGATTTCCTGACTAATGTTGCAAACAGTGACCACGCTCCTCTCCAGGCGATGTGACTGTGGATGTGAAGCGTGCTGCTTTCTGTGCCTGATGACGGGTAATTGCAGTTCATTTCAACTGGGAAAAAAATATTATTCTCACGCCTTTCTGTGTTACGCCCAGAAGGCAGCGCTCTCTATGTGTAAAGTATCTGTCTCTCTGACATTTAGATTTCCCTTTTAAAGATGACATTTTTCAAAACTGGCATTTCTTCATATGTTTTCTAGCGGCGACAAAATTATTCTTTTACATCCCAGTCAGAGCGTTCATGTAAGCGTGTCATTTATCCAACCTTAAGTTGTTTGGTTTCTCTTGGCGATGTTGGTAATATTTCAAGTCATGCGCTAAATGTTTTCTGATCATTCTTTGATGGTGATATTTGAGTCTGATACTTGTCTGTGCAATATCTTTACTCACGCTGTTTAAAAGATCCATTCTTTCTTTTAGTAAAAGCTTCAATTTTGTGTTTTCAAATCAGAATCTTACGTATGTGGGTGAAAAGGTTACCATGCTCTTGGCTGTGTTCGTTGTGGCTGCCAGGGCTCATCTGTAGAAAAAAAGGACACAAAGTGCACATTTATCACATTTGTTGTACGAGTGTGATTTATATGTGGCACATGGCAACAGCTTGATAGGTTTGGATGGCAGCTGATAGTTTTTGGGTGTGTGACTGAGGATTAATGGTGTACTGAGTGCACAGTTATCGAGCACACATGCTCATCTTTGAATGATTCCTTTGAATCACAGAAGCTTTCCAATTACTGCACTCTGGTGACTCGCAATGAACCTTTATCCATTCTGCAAATGAGCATGCTATCCCTAAATAATTTCCTCTACAAAGATGGTGCTACGCATTATGAAATATTCAGAACTCAATTTTCCTGCTCTATCAGTCTTTGGAAAGATCCATAATTACATGATAATCCACAATGTAATTCATTTTGGGTACTTTGGGAAACTGAGTTCTCTTCACAGCAAAATGTTTAATATGTTGGTGAAATGGGATGAAGCCTGCTCTGTGGCTTTTTTTGGTGATTGTTTAAAGGGCTTATGTATAAGAATCGTGTTTCGCCTTTATTCTTCATAATGCTGATATCTTCAGGGTCAGTGAGAAAGTCCGGATTAATGAGATATTGTAGCCAGGCAGCTGATACAACGGTGGGCGTTGTTGTGCAGTATTACAATCATACAGTACATAAAGGAACAGAGGGACAAGATTGAGCACAGTTATTATCAAAAATGCAGAACTATCTAGACACATAAACCCTCCTCACAAGTGGCTGTTATATTCCAAGAATGGCAGGTTTGTGTTAAAAAACTAACAGCATCCTATTGCACTACTTTAATTTCAGCTATGGCAGAGTAATAGAACAGTATTAGAAACCAAAAAGGTGTGGAATGGTGTTGGATTATTGCTTGTTGGCCAGAAACGCAGGGTTAAAGTTCAGTTAGTGTGCAATGTAAGAGGCATGTGTAAGATATATTGGCATTTAAAAGGCAAACAGAACGAGCCTGTTGTGTATCAGACAGAAGGACATTTGGCCGACGGGGTTGTTGCCCGTCTGTGTGAGCATGCAGTAGTCCATGAATGACGACAAGTACATTATCTGCACAGGAATTTACATTGAATTGTGTCCCATAAAGAGTGAATGTATGGCTCACATTCCTGTGTAGCTGCTGCCATGTACTTGTAGAAGTTTATAATGTATAATACAATTTAAACAGCACTATCTCACTGTACGATATTTAAGAAAGTGGGCCATAAAAAATCCCTTAGCCACTGGCTTTAAAACCAATAAAGTTAAATTGATCCGCTGACATTTTTAGTATTGCATTATTGTAAGTCAGCTCTGCAATTGCATATCTGTGTGCAGTCGATGAAGCAGAGTTTGTCAAAACAGCTGTCACTCACCACGAAAGAATGCTCAACAAGGTGACGTTAATGACACGATTGTTAAAATGTGAAGCCCAAGTGATAACAGCGACAGGCTTAAAAGCCAAAGCTGTCACAGCAGAGAGGAATAGAAAGGAAGGAGAGCTGAGCAGCTTTGTGGAGGAGTCAAAGAACACAACTGTAAAGGTGAGCCATGCAACACTGACATGAGGCTCTTTCTCTCTCTTTGGTGCTTCTTAGAGGGCTTCATACTTTACTGTATTACAACATATTACAACATTGGCTTTTTGGCAACAGGAAAGACCCTTAATGTCAAAGGGAAAACAGATCTCTACAAAGTGATCTAAAAAAAGCACAGAAAGACAAAATTCATGTTTGCATAAGTGTTTGCTTCCTTTCATAAGATCCACCTGAATCATTAAGGTTTTTAAGAGGGGGTTACTGATGAGCACTCGAAAGGTTTTAGTTGATTTGCTGAGTCAGTGCCTCGGTGAAACCTCCACGGTGGAGACAAAGGAACATTCCACAGTTAGAGCACAGTTGGAGTACAGTTAAATTAAAGATTAAAAAGTGGAATGATTTTGGCACAGCTGTAAATCTGCCTGGAGCAGGTCGTCCTTAAAAACAGAATGAGCGTGCAAGGAAACTTTTCAGGGAGGCCACCAAGAGACGCACAAACAAATCTGAAGGAGCTTCAAGCTTCAGAGGTTGGATACAAAAACAGTAGCTTGCAATATAAACATATATTTAGTGGAATCAACTAATCAATTCTCATTAACTTTAAGGTAAATATATGAGATTTGTCAATATCAGGTTAATTAAGCTTTAAATTTCTGTTTTTATTTTCAGATCACTTATAAGCATGAGTTTATCAGGTTCACTAAAATATGAGTTGTATGATGTGAGCTCACTAAACCTATTACATTAAGTTATTATAGAAACAGAACCAGCAAAAATTTCAGCACAGTTTGTGAGACAGTTGATGCTTTAAAGAGAAACTCATTGATAGAAACTCATTGTGCATCTTTAACACATGAGGACATAAGTCTGGCTTGTTTTTTATTTACACAATAATTGATTTCAGTGCCTACACTAATCCAATTATAATTTTAAACATATACAAAATACCAATAACAACTATGAGCTCATAGTTCAACTCAAGCTTAGGTCACTCACACTCTTGAGGCATCATGGGAAATGCAATTGTTATGTTGAACGTAAAATCATAAACACTGTGGGTGCTTCACCAGCGACATCTTTATAGGAGAAACCTAAATACTACAGTTAGTCAAGGGTATGCAGGTGAGTGTTCTCTGATCTGATTAGATCAAAATATAGCTTTTCGGTTATCAAACTAAATACCATGTTAATCTGCACATCAACACAAATATACCATCAACAACTAAAAGCATGGTGGTGGCAGCATCATGCCATGGGGATACTGCAGACGGAGATGATGCCAAATTCAGCAAAAATCCTGGAGGAAAACCCAATGCAGTCTCAAAGAAACATCCCACTTGTCTTTTTACAAAGAAAATGAATGACTTCCACCTATGGTTAGAGCCTGGTTGGAAGGAGAGCTTGACTTTATTGAGGAATGTTGAGAGGAAGATCTCAGTGGAGTTAGGTAGAACTCTTCATGTGCTCTCTCATTTCTGATTCGATTGTACATGAATTACATTTTACAGAAAGTAGAGTCAGCAAAAGACGGTTGCACACAAAGATGACACATGGGAGAGCTATTACCTCACCCATATGTTTTAATCTTGATCTACGATACCAGGGCTTAGGTTCCTTTTTTGTAAAATTTGGTCTAATCTCTTAATATTGTCTTGAATCCCAGTCCCTTTTTGGTAATCTTTGGTGGGACGGGGGCTTTAGTTGGTCTTACTAAAAGAGAAAGAGACATTGTGGCTTCTGCATCGCCTCTTTAAAGATATTTAACAATTCAATATACTTTGAGAGGGTCCGCTGACAATTACTTATACCAAGTAACTTACTTTGACATCAGTCTATCTATAATATCAGTCAGTCTACTTTCATAGTCTGGATTTTTGCCATGTGGAGTATTGGATAACAGCTGTTATTAAAATGTTTTGTCATGGTATTTTCTAATACCAATATCCCCTTCTAATTTACCAGGTTATGGTTTGACTTGTAGCCGTACTTGAAGAAGGCAGTTCATTCTCATTCATCCTGACAGAGCTTGAACAGATATGCAAATAACAATGGAGGAAACTCGTGTCCACATCATGGTTGACAGATTCCTATCCACAATGGCTAGCCAAGGTGCGTCCACTAAACACCGTTTTGGAGTGAATGAATACTTATGCAAACAAGTATGTTGTAATTTAATTTAGATCACTTCGTAAGTATCCATTTTTATTTTGACATTAAGGGTCTTTTTCAGTTGACCTTTGTCAGGAAAGTCACCCTACCGCTCTGATTCAACATCTATACATCAGATACGACCAGTTTTCGGTGTACTGTGCACCTCAGTCTGTTTTTAGCAACATTAGTCATTTCCGTCTTGGAAAAAAAAGACATTTTTGTCAGTGTAATCAAACCCTGATACCCCTCATTTTCTCAACACCGTTTTGTGATGAATTCCCATCTGCGAAGTATTTCCGAATACTTTGCCCAAGGAGGTGTAATTTAAATAATATCAGTCACTGTGCTGCTGCCAGAATAAGAATTATGTCCACACTAATATCTTATCTGACACGCAGCAGAGGAAAGACTTTCCTCCTGAATAACAAAAGTGCAATAATTCACCCAACGCTATTATCTACCTAATTGTAACGGGAAATCTACGATAGTTGAGTCCCTTTTCCTGCTTGAATTCAGAACAAATTAGCAAAAATGATCAGTTATTTTAATCTTGTTCGAAATGGTTGACTATTACTCACATAAAAAACACAACAGGGATGCTGTGCTGTTTTTTAATTATCTGAGAAATTTAGTAAATTGAGGCCACAAACTAAAACACACACGCAACAGTACTTTCTCCCTGGTCTCTTTTAAAGGTCACATGAACCATATAAATATTAAACATTCATATCAAATTTACAATAGTATGCAAACTAACCGCACACCAAGAGTCATCACATTTTCCAGGCATATTATCATAATTATATCAGTATAACAAATTTAATGAGAGCAATCAGCTCTGAACATTTTTGCCTCCAAGGAAGCAGAGGTCCCAGTCAGTCACAGAGCTACTTCTTGGTCATTCTCTATTAATTTGCGAAGTGTGTTCTCTGGGTGTCAGGGTCCTGGCAGTGTCGTTCCCCAGTGACGCCTACCTCCGAGTCCGCTGCACAAGGGGGGCCCTAATTAGACTCTCATGTGTATTTAATGGACTCGCTGCCTTTGGTCCACTGAGAGTGTGGCTGATGGTACAACCTTTGTACAAAGGACCCCTCAGACATGGGAGGTGCTTTGGAGAGGGACTTGGCATGTAATGTGTGTAATTCTTTGTGTGTGCGTGTGCACGTGCGTGTGCTTAACAGGGACCAGACCTGAAGCCAAACTTTGCATGTCCTATCCTGGCTTTGTCCATTCTTGAAGCCGAGGCCTTTTATGAGTCTGTAAAGACACAAGAAAATATACCTTTCATTGTCCTCCTTTGCACATTCTACCCTCTGTGCATACAATGTTATATGTTTGTTTTTGTTCCCAAAGATCCTATGAATACCCACTATGAAGATAAGTATGAAAGTGGTAACACGCTCAGTTTCTACGTTTGATGGTGAAAAAATCCCCAATCCTGACTATGAAGCATTGTTACTACAGCGAATACACAAAATATTTTTAGATTTTAAAGTAGCCTACATATGAATAACCACGCATTCCCTGTGTTTGTAAAAAATGGAATTTTGTTTTTGGTGCTTGCAGATTTTTACAGTTAGGTTTATAAAATTGTCTTTCCCATTTACAGGATGTGATTCACAAAACAAGCTGTGAACAATTTTTATAGGGACTATTTCTTCAGGAGAAAGTAGTTCTATTGAAAACAACTCATGGACCTCCCGCCTGGGGATCTTTCAGACTAATGTGGCGCAGCTAAAATTTCATTTATCAATGGTAGAAACGGTACAAATTAAATTCCATTCACTGAAAGATGTGTATGTCAAAACTTCTACAGATACCGTTGGAGTTAAGTGAGAAAATGTTCTGTTGTGGTTTTAGAGAAGTGGAATGCCCAGAGAAAGCTGAGCAGAGAGCTTCATTCCACATACTTACCACTCCAATTCTGTTCATACAAGAGTGGCTGCTTAACTCTAACCCATTTGAATGTTCTCACGTTGAAGGCGGCCTGTTCTAATGAGGACCGACATCTGGACCAATCTCACAATATAGAGCTGTGATAAATGTGACCCCTGTGGTCAGCCCTTGCCCCCAAACCCACCAGGACATATAAAGCAGTAGAACAGCCCCTGTTAAAGGGCTGCACTGGAACATAAATCGATCCTGGTGCTTCTTAACTGTCCAATTTGCATGGCCCCTACACAAAGAGACTAACGATGTTTTACAAGACAAACACGCACAAGCTCGTCCACGATAACACAAACACACATGCAGGTAGATGAAAAGGTTGAGCTTATTAAACCTGTTTTGTGGACATCGCACAGTATTTTTTTGTGTACACATGGATGAATTGTAAGCTCGTCTGATGAGATTGTTTTGATGAGGCTAAACCCTGGAATTACAAACAGAACTTCTGTAAAAACACTGTAGACCGAGAAAGATGGCATCTTTGAGGGAAAAGCGAGAAAAAAGTTGATCAGAAAAGAAACCACAAAAACAGAGAAAACAGAGAAGGAGCGAGTCTGCCGATGGGAAAAGGCAAGATGAAGAGGGTGGTGAGATGGGAGTCTGGGTAGTTTTATCTGGTGGGCAGGGAGATGGTGGCGGCAGGATCTGTCTCTGTTACAGAGAACATGGCCCTGTTATTAAAGCCATTTATCACTGGCTGAATATTCTCCCTTTAATAGGCTCTGTCGTTAATTACCCAACTTTGTCAAGATAGCAAGTCAAGGGCTCTCTGTTTTCTCAGTCTGTACACAGACAGGCTCACAAGTACACACACACACACACACCCACATGCACACGCACATGCTTGAACAGATCATCACGTGATCGGACACATTTTCACGGATGCAGAGGCAGGACAAAGCATCTCCACAGACACATCAGAAGCAATATTTTCACCTTTCTTTCCCACAACACTAGCTGGACAATATAATGCAAACCAACACATCCCTGCAAGAATTACTGCTTTCATGAAACATGTCTATTTCTGTAAAACAGAGATGTGCTGAGTAATTGGTAAAGCCAAAGTTAGTGGCAGTGTTTTACTGCATTGCATTAAATTGAATTGTACAGATTTGAAACCTCTGTTGCTTGGTCTACAGTTGGGCAGAAATAAGATTACAGAAAATTAAATGACAACAATTTTGTTAACAATTTCGTTACTTTAATTGCCAATTTTCTTAGTCTTCTATAATCGTGGAAGGTATCTGGGTAGATTTACTTAAGCGTTGTTGTTGTATACATAATTTAAAGTATTTTTTTCCCCATTTTAAGCTACTTTATACTTCTACTTTAGTAGTTTGGTGCTTTTCCTCCACTGTGTTTAATTGGCAGCTTTAATGGTAGTTATGTTTTAAATTAAGATTTTACATACAAAAACATTTTTAAACTGGAATATTTGATAGATAGATTGATAGTACAGAATGGAACAAAAATGAGATACAGTTTGTTTCATCTCACCCAACTACAACAATAAAATGCTATATACACATTAATACATTAGTTGGAATAATCAAATTATATACTGTAAAATAATATAATATATAATAACAAGTAATAAGGGACTCACAGTAGATATTAATTGAATATGTTTTGGATTTAAACTGTTAAACAAGACATTTAAGGACATTTCTGTATCATATTATTCAAATGATGAATCTGTTAATTAGGACAGCTATTATACATTTAATATTGTAAATAACTGTTAGTGGCAGACATAGTTCATCGCACTGTGGTGGAAAAGTATCACAATAAGGTTTGACAGCATCCCCTTCAGTGTGTCCACTCGTATTAAAAGGTAGCTTTACCCTTACTCTGTTTCAACAATGACAAAGAGTTGGTCTGCTCTTTAAATGTCTTTGGGCAGTTTCATCAATGGAGTTTCATTTAAGTTGAGCAAACAATGTCAGCTGGCCTCTGTGGAAGGATATAGGACCACAACCTCGTCCTCTTCTTTATCCCTAATCAGGCTCTTTTGTGATCCTTTTATAATTAGCCACTTAACTAGCCAGCAGAATGGAGCCGTGGCTGTAAAGCATTTACAAGGATTCTCGACAGGGCATGCCAGCACCTTTTGTTTAGCAATTAGTTTGTCTGAGAAAGGGACAAGACAAATAGGCTAGGACAGCATCTGGTGGCCTCGCAGCTCGTAGCAGCTGAGAGAGACAAAGATAGAAGAAAAACAGAGGCAGAGAGGAGGAAGACAGAGGTTCAGAGCCCATCAGCAACATTAAGGATCGTACCACAAGGATTTGCTACAAGGGCTGTAAAGTTTGCAGTCTGAGGAAACTGATCTGGAAATGAATAAAGCAGCTCTGACAAATATGATGATAAGAGACTCAGAGAGGGCTGTGGAATAGGGACCTATTTTTCGCACGCTACTGATTAAGAACTGGCTAAGTGTCTGTAGAGATTCCCCTGTGCACAATGCAGCACAGGCAGAGTTTAGTATGCGTCCCAGTAGGGTTTCCTTTAGTACCCAGTCATTTACATTGTAGTTATCCGAAGATAGGAGGAATGAAAGGCTGCGTGACAAGTACTCCATTGATCCCTTTGGCCTGATTAGCTCACCAGTGTACCGTCAAGGCAAACTAATCAGATACATTGATCATGGAATACTTTTTAATGCTTCCCCAGGCAATAATAAGATTTTTCTCAAGTCAAATTACTAGTCAGTTATCTGTTGAGATGTGATGCCAGACATTTGGGATTTTAACATTTCCTAGGAGATGTTAGTAGAAGCCAATGGCTCGATTTCAAACTCTGGATCTGTTTAGCAGCAATACAGTGATGACGATAAAATGCCATTTAATTTCCTGAGGCATTGTCATAATTTCTGCTGAGCCTACATTTGTCAGGGTAGACAGTAGGTGTTACTCACTTCGGTTATGCTGGCTTCTTTACACTGTCTGCTACTTTCACTTTTGTCCAGAAGAGGTTGCTGTGTTCCCTGCATATAACAGGAGGCGAACGGTCATGACTTGTTCCAAAGACTTCTGTCTGTGAGATAGAGAGGGAATGACAATGAGAAGAGGTGTACAAAAGCACTGGAACTGAAGATTCACTGAAAGCAGCTTCTGTCCCCAAGCCATTGTACTCCTTAAATAGAAAAGTACACACATTGAAAATGTCCAAATAAAACATGAATATGAAAATGAAAGCAAAATCCAATGTGTTCTAATGCGTATATGGTAACTGCTGGTGCCTGGACAGAAAATCTCTCCTTTAAAAGCTTCAAATGACCGAAATGTTTTGTTAATAGTCCACATTGAACACCGACTAATTGATTATAGATGTCATTTTCATCATTGACAGTAGGGGGCAGGATCCATACATTGATTAGACTTCCATTGTTTGCAGGCCTAGTAATTGTACTGTGATACCCATTAATGCAGAGGTTTGAAGAATAACGTTTCGCCTGTTGACTTGCGCATGTTTATTTGCCTTCATCGCCTATTTAGTTTCAAAGAGCTGCTCTGACTGTACCACACAGGAATCCTGAAAGGGATTTAAAGGAAAAAGAGAGTTTAGCTTATATCTTCAAAGTTAAATCTTCCTTAGCCCATTTACACCAATATCTAAACAAGCCCCACGACAGAACCTGAGCAGCTGTAAGAGATACGAGCCTCTCTCTGATACCTGTGTTCCCGAGATGCTGGTGATCAAACACTGTGATAGCATAACATCCCTTCCTGTCTGTCACACCCTCAGGCTAAACATCAGCAGAGCGCCTTGCAGCTTGCAAATGTTCTCATGACAAAGTTAAAATGTCTCGATTAATATCCGACTACTCTGCTTCTTTTTTCTTCTTTTTTTTGTCACTTTTCCATGTCTCTGCTTCAGCTGCTTATCCATCGTGTGATTTCTGCTGGATGCATCCACCTTGATAGTGTAACTGTATCAGCAGGGAAAAGATTCAACCAGTGGGAAGATTGGATTCAGAAGAACTGAAGAGAACCTCTCTCTGGTCTTTTGATGACAGACTGTGCACTTTTGATGCTTTGTACAATACTGCATCTGTGCTTTGATGACAGTTTCTGTCTAGAATTAAAGCATTCGTCTCCTGAAAAATCCAGTTATTAGAAAAATAATTACATTTTTTTATTTAACAACACTAGTATGGTTTAAACGTAGGAGACTGTTAATATTTTGTCATCAAAACATATAGTTTGCAACCACAATTTGACAGATAAACATGACTAGAAAAATGTATTCAAATGCTTTTCAAGCCTTTTGACATGTGTCCCTACTAAAATTAGGAAAAATCAATCATCCTATGCATGTATGATACTGTTTAATGTTTATCATTTTAGACGAAGGGTGAAATCCGGCCAGTATTTTACAAAAAAATCGGAAACATTTTAGAAAAACCGACAATTTGGTGTAGCAGAAAATGTTCCTGATTCCATGCATTTCTATTAATTATCTCAGGATTTCCTATTTTTCTTTTGCTACCCTTTCGTACACCCAGAAATTGCCCAAGATGTTGCCCACTCATGTCAGGAAGTGAAAGACCCATCAGTCGTGTCTCTCCATCTCTACAATTAATGTCTCACCCATCCATCAAGTTTTAACCAGGCCTCATGCATGATGGTGTGCGACTTAAAAGCCTGGCTAGTCAGACCTAATTAGCCAACGCCTAATCAGACAAATCTCTGCACAAGGACACAAAGTGGAGAGCAGTGAAGACCTTCTCTGTGTAGGACTCAGCAGACAAGACTTACAAGCACATGTGGACTCCATCTGTGCTGAGGTCACGGCACCAAGTGCAAAAACTCTGAAGGCAGGTCAGCTCAGTTAACTACAAGTTAGACTCAAATCTAAATATATAAGAAGGATCAAATGTTCTCTAATTCCTCAAACAACCTTCTCTCTCAAACTTTCTGTGTTCCTCTCGTGTCTCTGTTTCCACATCTGCTCAATAGTTCCCCTGTTAATCATTTCTGTAGTGTTGCATTTTTACTGGACCTCTGAGACCTCAAATCCTGGTGTACCTGTTTGAAATCTGATTATCGCTCTTCAGACCCAATGGAGGGAGCTAAAAAGGGTTGTACACTGAGGCTAATGTAGCCAGAGGTACAGGGCAGATGGAGAGCTGATAAATGGGGAAGAGGGATGGATGCGAGTCGATTCTTGTTGGCTTTGTTGTGCAAGAATTGGTCTGACGTAGAGATGCTCAGCGGGGTTTTGGAGGCAGTGTTTTTCAGGGTGGTGTAATCTAAGAGAAGAGGCGAGTGCTTCAGAGGGTGGGAGAGGACAGGACACCAGATAGGAGAGGACGAGACATCAGGAGGCACAACGGCAGTACAGGAATGTCTCCTCACTCTGTCAGTCCCTGCACACTAAAATATTGAAAAGCTTTTGTTTTGCCTAATTAAACGTGCACTGATGTGACACAAACTGTGAACAAAGCCATCTCACACGCATGGGAATCCTCGTTTTTTTTTATAATTTATGACGGAATGACGACTGCAGCCATGGCTCATGGTTTGTTGTCAGCATAATACAGCTGGTACATACATAGTTTAAAAAAATATCTTATTGTAAAAAAAAAATGAATGCCTGTGTGATAACAAACTATTAAAAATTACCTGTTTTAATGGTTTGAGGTTGCTTCCTGGATCACGGAAGATTGTGTCGTCCTGTCTGGTTATCTGTAGTATCAAATGTGCAAAAGGAGAATTTAATTCATTGGAAAAGTTGAAAAAAGGTGACTTCAAATCTCATTACAAGTTTTTCCCCAATAGCGGCACATTTTCTTGCTGAAACAGACAGCATAGTCGTAATATGAAACGCAGTTAGATGCAAGTTCAGATGTTTTTCCAAGCTTATAGCTCAGTCTCCAGTTCTCATCAGACCTGGTCTCACAAAGAAATTTAAAGAGAAATCTTCAAAGATTGTCTCAGAAAACAGGAAGAAGTTGCGTTAAGAAGTAATGTCAGAGGCACTTAGTGAAATTCTCACTCTAAGATGCAATACAGTCCAGCTCTGTCAGGAGAAAAGCACTATCAGGAACAGTTTTTTTTTTTTTTAGGATTTTCTTAATTTATGTTTCTTTCACAAGTGAACTAAAGAAGGTGGCAGTGAAAATGGTTACTACATTGAGGTTAACAGTAAATAGTTAGTTTGCCAACTTCTTTTCAGGAGACTTGAGATAAAAGTAAATGATAATAGTAATATCTCTTTATCTATATAAAATAATTTGTATAATAGCAAGTGTGTTTTTTATATATATACTAACAGTAAAAATACACCAACTTGCTGAATTAATTTTGTTGAGAACAGGGCTGCACACTGATCAGATACTCTGAAAAAAGATTTATTAAGCACTGTACAAGTACAACGTCCCACCATCACACCTTCATCAGGTGGCTTCGTGGTAGAAAGTAAAAATCTGAAGCAGCTAATCTACAGGAAAAATAGAAATTTAAAGAAAATTTAAATTTAAAGAAAAAAAAAATTGAAAAAGGCAAAAAAAAAAAAAGGAGCTACAGTATGTGGACTTTGATCTTCAGTCTCACCTCAAGTGAAGAAAGAAAGATCTGCACCGTGACTGACTCAGGTCTGGACTAAATCCAGTCTGCTGGCTGTCTGAACCCTAAAAACATGAGGACAGGGATTTAGCAAATACACAGTGATCATCCCACAGCATAAAACACTATTCAGAAGGACCTAAACACACACATAGACACACAATCTCACACACAGTCGTGAACATGAATTATACATCTCTCTTGAGGATTTGCTCTTTTTGCTTTCCCCATCTTCTTTGTCTTTGTTTAATTTAACCTCTTTTTTAATTTTATTTTTTCCTCAGTATTGTTCTTCTTCAGTTTTATGTTTTTCCTCATTGTATAAATCAACAACAATATGAGGATTTAACTAAGACAAGACAACTTGATCAGTGAGCAGGAAACACTTTAACTGATCTGTTTCAAAGACATAGGAGTAACAACAGTGACTGATGAATGCAATTTTATCCTGTCATGGATACCTTCGTGTCCATATTTACAGTATGTATCTTTCTTTTTTTCTGTGTCTGCATGTGTAAATGCAACTCAAACCTATTTATTGTAGCTTTTGATGAATTAATACATTTATAGAACTCTCTTACACCCGCTGTGGTAAAAAGAAGCAGCACAAATCTGTAAATCGCTCATCCTAATAGTGAATAAATTATTTCATCCTCACCATGGGGAACCTAATTTAAAATGACATTCAATGAACAAGATGTGGAGGTATGGGTCAGCAAATTAAACTGCAGCGGTGTGTATTCTCCATGTCTGTGTGTGTTCATATACGTTTGTCAGTGTGTCAGCATGAGCGTCTCAGATAAAACAAACCCTACATACAACAGCCCAGGGACACTCCAACCATAATTGTGCAGGTGGCATTTTAGAAATACTCACACAACAGGGGTCAATTCCTCTCCAGGTCACTGAGAATGACATCATCACACTACTATTAACTCTGCAAACAATTCAAGCCCAGCTACATCTGTATTGACAATGGATTCCTTCAAAACAAACAGGCGGCTTTGGGCTTTGCCCTCAATCTAAAACCATAACCTCAGAGTGAATAACAGAGGAATGTCCATCTAGTCAGGATGGAGTGATGGTAAGGAGAAGAGAACTAAAAATGACACGGCAAACAAATCTGAGCAACCACTTCCCCCTCACTTCAAGCCTTCCCTGTTCTTTTAAAAAGGCCTCGTTTTATACCCGTCTGCTCACGTCTGTCTGGCCTACACAGACACACATGCACACACAAGCATCATGTACAGAACAGTACACATTCCTCCACTTAACAGACAGAGTACAAACTGCTTTGCTTCTTATTCTTTCAGACACACAGCATTGCATATGATTAACCTGTTAACTGGACGTTTCAAAACAGAGGGCCGATTTTGCATCATGCTTTGAATATGACCAATTTGGCATGGCCCTTGATTTAAGATGTGAGCTCCACACTGGTCTGTTCTGCCCACAAGGGCAAGGTGTGTATTTGACATACAAACGTCAAGAAAGCGTCCAGATGCAGTCCACTGTTTTTCTGTAATAATAGCTAGCAGCCCTGCCGTTAAATAATTAATGTGGTCTATCCAATACAAAGTGGATGGCATGCAGACTGCACTCCACTGCTGTCCATCTCATACCTGTTTCCCCTCATGGACACAGTATGCATGACTGTGCTTATTTTTGTTTGTTTTCGATAGCAGCACTTGGCCAAGTGCTACATGTTCACAGAAAAACCTGTGTAGTAAAAACCTGATGTTAAAAACAAGCTCTTAAAGCAGAGCAGAGCTGATACTGCTCTGCTATAATTCTTTGCTTTTATTGGACTAGTTTTCTTCATAATAAATCCCAGCTACTTAAGTAAACTGCAACAACTAAAGGCAATTGTCACAAGGAGACTGTTGTCTTGGGTCAAAATTATTGATTCATTTAAATATAGATATTATTGACAGGCCTGGTTAGTACAGCAGGATATATTCTGTGACACAACCTTTGCTGAGGCCAAAGTGTTAATGAAAAAGGTAAAAATTGATCCTAATGAGTGAACCAAATCTTAACGATTCACTGCCTTTGCTTGCCCCCTCATTGAGCATATGTTGTTTTTCTCTGCTGTTTTCACAAGAAACAATCTCATTTGGCATTACGGTGCAATAAAAGCAGAGAAACATATTGGAGGTTATGGCAGGAGCAGTCACATGATCAATACCCGCCCGACCCTCCTCTCCTTGCCACTTCAACCACTTTTCTTCCTCTCTCCCCTCACCACCTTTCCTCCCAATCAATTAACTTCCCCAAGTAAACAGATCTGTCCCCATGCTCGCTGCTCCCTGCTGTAACCGGATATTCCTCCTCCTCCGCCTCGTCCCAGCCAAGTCAGAAAGAGACACCAGACACCCGACAGAACGTTACTGCTACCTTCTCTCCCAGTGTCTGTTGAGGTAAGAGGGCTAAAAAAAGCCCAATGACATCATCTACATGTTCTTCATCATCATGCTTATCACTGACAACGTGACCTCTGACTGGTTCACACATCAAACACAGTAATTAGTGTAAAAATCACTACCTGGTCGCCTCAAATACGCTATTATAGCTCTATAAGCAAGTCAGTCATCTAATTTGTCAACTGTAATTAATGGAGTCTTGATGAGTCTGAAATGTTTTCACAAATGTTACTAAAATTTCCTTGCCACATAGCTGAGCATTCATCCACACTTGTCTTAAGGCACACATGGAAATCAGCAAAACTTTCTATTTTTTATCTAATCAAAACAGACAATATTTTTACGAAGCAGAAACAGATGATTTGTTGTTTTTTCTCACTATTGTTTTGGCATTTTTACCTTTATTCCACTGATGCAATCGAGACAGACAGGAGATATGGAAAAGAGAGCAGAGGAATGACTAATGGTCTAGCCAGCTGGCAACTGAACTGAGGCCTCAACACTGGGGGCATTTGTGCCTGCAAAACATTTGCCCCACCACCTAGACACCAAGTTGCCCCAGAACCTTAACATTTTTAGTTTACTTTTCCTTCTGCATGGTTTCTATTGAAATACGAAAAACACATACAATTGAGTACACTAAAAGTTCTTTAAAGTATTGTCCTGCACAAATTAGTAGATTTTTACTTTCGTATTTCAATTTTCTGATACTTTTCTTCCCTACTTTTTTGCATGTATGTAGCTACTACTTTGCATATTATTTTATAGAAATGATGATCAGATTACTAAGGTATAAGGTCTCAATGGCATGCAATCACTGTTCCCTCGAAGCTGCGCGCATGCGCTATTGCGCACTGCTGACACGGTCTCCGCGTACAGAAAATTTGCGCTGCGCACAAAAAAAAAATTCAACCTAAATTGTAAATAAAATAAACACGTAACAATTCATTCTGTGCTATTTTTCAATGTGAGTCAGTGAGTGACCGGTGACTGGCTGCTGCAGCCAATGATGCGATTCACATACGTATTTACCATAGACTGTATATAATGGTATTTACGCAGCTAATCAACGTCAGGCGTCCTTATGTGCAGCCATCGTTGTTGTCATAGATATGAATGAGTAGATAGGACACGCCCCTTTGAGCTGCGTGCTACAGCGAGGCTAAGCTAGTGGGGGCAAAGTTTCAGTGCATTCCGTTGATGTAGACGGCGTGAAAACGGAAACAAGTATGCCGTCTCACTGTGCTGCATACAGTTACACACTGCGTCGTACGATTGAGACAAGGAAACTTGGAATGACTTTTCATAGGTAAGAATATTTTTTGGCTCTTTTTTCATTATGAATTCTTGTTGAGAGCTTCCACTCTATGAGAGCTAACTAGTTAGCCACTAGCAAAACGCTAAGGCAAGCTAGCAGCTTGACAATCAAATACCAGACGATTAATAGTAGCTGTAGTATAGTTGTACAAGCAGTAGTAGTAATACTAAAAGTACAAGCAGCAGTTGTAGTATAAACAGCTGTTAGAGTTGTAGAAGTAGTATCAGCATTTGTAATAGTATTCCAAGTTGTAGTAGCAGTGCCAGTATCAGCAGCAGTAGTTAATGTACTACCACTACTACTAGTAGTGGTCACATTGCTATTACTACCACCAATACTGCCAATAGTAGTTATAAAGACTAAGTCATGTATATCCAGATTACCATCTATGTTCTTCCTCCAAACCCATTTTATGATTGGGATTACAGGCAATTCTTTAGGACTGCTCTCAAATAATTGAAATGTTACTAAACAAGGTTATACTTATCAAATTAAATAGCTCTGGTCTCCAGTATATTGGCGAATTCGGTTCTTTGTACTTAATTTATTAGCATGATTTCTTTTTAATATGTTGTGTACAGACTTAATTACTTCTCTGTCTACTTTTCTTACTCCATGTAGGTTTCCCAGAGACTATGGGGTTGAGGAGGAATTGGAAGTTTGTCAGCTTAGACCTGGTGTCATTCCATCAGTGTTAAACTTCCCGGCTCATCTTGGAAGAGTACGTGCCAGAAAGACCACGACCAAGCAGCCTTGAGATCTTAGGCAGCGTCTCCCTGAGGTGGGTGTCGACGGTGTTCACAGTCAGGTCTGTGGTAATCCCGTCAAAAAACAAAACAGAAAAAAATCTAGATTATAAATCAACATGTAACCAAAGCACTCTGTGTATAACACCATAGTATAGGATGTAGTTCATAAAATGTCAAAGTATAGTATGCTTTACTCAAGAATGACATAGTATGGCCTGTAGTTCATAGTACAGCATGTCGGCAAGAAAAAAAAACAAAACATAGATTATTATGTGGTTCAAAAAGTGCAAAATGATAGGATGTTGCCTAAAATTGTCATGTATGATATGTGGTTCAAAAAATGTCATAGTGCAGTATATTGTCAAAATAGTATGTAATTCAAGAAAACATCAGAGTATAATATGTCGTCTAAAAAATGCCATAGAATAATAATTTCATTGCACAAGTAAAAGTATAGTAACTTTTAAAACTGTTTGAATTCTTATATGTTGCTAAAAAAAAACAAAAAAAGCTAAAACAAAAAAAAAGTCACAGTAATATGTCAATTAAAAAAGCCTATAGTATAGCGTGTTGCCCAACAAACATCATAGTATAGCATGTCGCTCTAAAAACGTCACAGTATAGCCTTTAGTCCACAGCTGTCAGTAGGTGAGGAGCAACACAAAAACAGTCCAAACGCTGGTTTCCAGAGGGTTAGATGAGAATTTATTTGAAAGAGTAAGTTTAGAACAACACAACATGTGAGGGGGTTAAAAACAAATGGGTGTTAGTAAAATAAAAATAAATAAACAGAACTAAAAGTGAACTTCATGTTGACATTGATGGGCATTCCAACCAGGAACAAAGTAAAAGATAATCAATACGAAAAAAAACTCTTCCTGTTCACCTCCTAAAACCCAAAAACACACTGCAGTAGCAGCCTAAACTAAAGCTACCAATGGGTTTCCTGTTTTCCTTTGTGAACAATTCAAAGGTCCCTCTCTATCTCCCCACACATCCACCAACCACTGGAACACATCTCCAAAGTTCTGTCGGGCCAGCTCAGCTTCCCCTCAGAAGAAGTGCTGCCACCTGCCAGATGAAGGAGCCTTTTGAGAGGCAGCTGGCATCGTGATTGGACTGTACTTTGGTCTGTTCCAATCCAGCTTCAGCTCCAGAGACGGCAGGCGGGACGAGTCAACGGAGGCCTGGTGGACGAAGGCATGCAGCTGAGTACAATACAGAAAACAACAGAGGAGGAGTGCAGGGCCAGAACAGAGTAGCATCGTATGTCTCTTAGAAAACATCATAGTATAGCCTTTGGTATGAAAAAATGCCATCATATACATCGTATGTTGTACAAATAACAAGTCAAAGGAAAGAGACATACATTGTAGAATTGTAGTAATTGTGGGCTGACTGATTTACTGATTATCAGTATTTTATTTTTTACTGATTTACGGTAATAAATACATTTAAAAATGGCGCTACTTTGGCTCTGAACCTTTATCTACCTGTGGTCGCTCTGTCTTCTGGAGTGATTTGATTGGTTATACGTAACAAATAAAACTCCTTTAACTTAACATCTGTAAACAAAACAAAAACGTATCAACAAAGTTTTCTGTTAGAGTTTGTGTTCTTCTAAGTTTAACTCAAGGTTTTAAATACTTTCATTTACTGCAAATGAATATCTACTCCAAATGTCTCACTAATAATCATTATCAGCCTTAAAAACCCACAAAACACCCCTCTATACTCGACCACACTTAGTACAGTCCGGTTCCCCCTTCTATAAATCTGCTTGGAACCTTCCACTTCCTGTTTGTCAAAGTGGCCTTCTACCTGGACAGGTTTTGTTGGAGCTCATGCAGCAAACATTTTGGGTAACTGCACTTTAATATGGATGGATGACACTGAATTAGAGTCTGTTTTAATGAGACTGAGTTAAGATGTGTAGCTCTGTCATTAAATAGGAAATTAGTTCTCTGAATTCACAGAGAAAAGTCTGAAATGTTTGCTAAGTTAGTGTCCCACATGTTCTTTGGCTCAGCTAAAGCTAACTCTCGCCAACTTCTGGATCTCTTGAGTTGCTTGTTGTTAAGTTATCTTGCTAGAGATGCTGAAGCTCAGAAAGTCTGAGATGTTTGTTCAAAATAAGCTCATTCTCAAGTCTTATCTAAACTGTCCTCTTTTGTTTGAACTTTCCCTAAACTTAGGAGTTAATGACAGAGCAGCACATCCAGACTCAGTCTCATTTATGTTGAGATTAAACTTCAGTGTCATTCATTGATGTTAAAGTGCAGTTTTTCAAATGTTTGTTGCACATGCTCCCGACCAAACCAGTTCAGGTGAAAGGCGATGTGAAGAGAAAGCTCCAGAGGATGAATATCACACATTTACATTGGAAATTGATGTCCTTTAATTAGACATTGTCATTCAAAAGTTAGATTTCCCTTTAATGATGTTCAAATCTTTGTTGAGTGTTTTGTTGATGTTGGTTTCTAAATGTTTTTTGACACTCGGCCCCAAAGATTAAAACCTTCTACGGCTCACAAGCTGCAACAATTCACACATTATCAACTATCTTTCTGACTAAACTAAGATAAAAAGTGAAAAACTGCCTGATTCCTGCATCATGAATGTAAATCTTTTTGGTTTTTATGACGGTAAACTGAATATATTTGGGCTTGACATTTTATAAACCAAAACAACAACTGAATTACTGGAGAAAACGACAGATTAATGGACAAAGAAAATGTGTTTTCCAACATATATGGCTGAATTACTCCAACATTACAAGATACATACAATTTTAATTCAATTTTGTTTATATAATGCAAATTACAGGTCAAATTGTCTCAAGATGCTTTATTTTTGTATTTTTTTGTCATATTTAAAATATGACAAAGTAAGAAATTTAAACCTCTTGACTAATCCAATTTATTATTTAGTTTTTAAGAGACTAATTGACAATTCAAACTTTCTCCACTAAAACTAATAAACATGAGGTCAAATAGAAGGAAGAGTTTTAAATACTGCAGTCCCACGATGACAAGAATAAAGTTTGTCAACAAAAACTAAATCTGCTGGTGGATTCCATGAAAGTCCTAATAAAGGATAATAAAGTGTGATACTAAAAGTTTGTGGTGCTAAAAATCTCCACGTAAAGATATCAAGTTGAACATCTGGATGGAGGTTGATAAAAGTTGACCTCCCTTCATTTCTGTGGAGCGACTCCATGGATTTTATGGATGGTGGTTAAAGACCTGCTCTTCTAGTGGTCTTCCTTCTAGTCGCTGTAAAAAGTCAGTCCATCCTGACCGACTTCAACATCTCTTCATGACAACTTGTTCTGCCTCCGACCTCGTGGAAACTCAAGAAACTCGGGAAAACCTGTGGAGACTCGAGGAACTCGTCGAGACTCGAAGAACTCGTCGGGCGGGGGAAGGTGTGGTGGGTGGTGGGGGAGTAGAGGGGGGAGGCCGCCACCCACCTCCCCACCTACTCTCCGCCCTGACTCCACCCAGACTCCGCCTTGGCTCCACCCATGTGGTGACTTCAGGAACTACGATGCCAAAGGGACGACGAAATTATGTCTTTTCATCTGATCTGTAGCTCAGTGAGTTAAGGATTTGCCTGTGGAGCTGCAGGTCGCTGGTTCAAGACCAGACACTTCTTAAATTTTCTCAATATCCTGACAAAGACAAAGAAAGAAAAAGGCCGGTGGTGGGTCTTGAACCTGCGACCTTCCAGTCTGTAGGCTCTCTTCTTATCCCCCTGAGCTACTCGCTCAGATACTAATTCTTCTTTTTTTTGCGCATTTATCATCTATTTTTTGTCATTTTCGAGTTTTTTTTTTAACTCGAGTCTCGACTCGACCGTTTTTCTCAGGAGGTTGGACTTCAGCCTTTGTGCTGGAGGGTGGAACCCTCAGTTCCAAGACTTTCCAAGCCTCCAGACCTCCCGAGTCCTCAGGACCTGAGCTTTCACACAGTCTGAGGGCTGAAATTTTCTAAGTTCCACAGTAGTTCTCTGTTAGATTGAACCTTCAGACAGTCTGAGGACTGATATTTTCTAAGTCCCACAGTAGTTCTCTGTTAGATTGAACTTTCAGACAGTCCAAGGACTGATATCTTCTAAGTTCCTGAGTAGTTCTCTGTTAGTTTGAACCTTTCGACAGTCTGAGCACTGAAAACCTAAAAGTTCTTGAGCAGTTCTCTGTTACTTTGAACCTTCAGACAGTCTGAGGACTGAACTTTTAAAAGTTTCTCAGTACGTCTCTGTTAGTTTGAACTTTCTAGTTAACAGAAGCCTTAAAACTTGTGACCATAAGTCTTGATTTCACATTTAGATCATCCATCTGAGTTCTTCTCAGACCTTCACCTGTGGGTTTTTTAGAAATCCTCAACAAACTTTGATTCTTTTCACTGAACAGTAAAGTTTGTGGAGATCAGAAGGTAACATTAGTTTGATCAGTGCCTTCAGCTACTAGTAGACTTTATCTGGAAAGCAGTTTTCTGAAATGAGTTCTTAGTAAATCTGTCCACAATCAAACCAAGAACATAGAAAGAGGAAATGTTTGAAGAAACAACTTGATGTTTTCATTTCAGACTAGAAAACACTTTACGGCCTTTATCTGTTTTTGCTCTTTTGATCATTTTATTGTTACTTCTGTTTAATTTGATCTTCTAAAGTTTAACTGGTACCCTTTCAAAGGTTTTATCTTTAGTTTGATTCTTCTTAAATGTTTAGTTTTGCTCTTTTCTCACCTTTTATTCTGTTCTAATGTCTGATCTGATTTTGAAATGTTTTGTCTTTTTAATGTTTAGTTGTTGTTTTTTCAAATGTTTTATCGGCTTGTTTGAAAAATTTCCTTTTCTTTCCCAATGTTTAATTTTTCAATTAAATCTTTAAGGTTTTTCTTTTTAAATGTTTTACCACCTTTTAATGTTTAATTTTCTTTTTAAATGCTTCATTGTATTTTCTGTTTCCTATTTAAAGTTTTATTGTCTTTAAGATTTAATTTTCTAATTAAACATTAAATTTTTTAATTAAATGTTTTGACTTTTAACGGTTTAATAATCTAATTAAATGTTTTGTATTTTTCTAAATGTGTAATATTCTTGTTTAATTGTATTTTTTAAATGTTTAATTATCTTAAATATTTCATCTTTAATGTGTAATATTTTTGTTTAAAATTTTTTGTTTAATTTCATAATTACATGCTTTGTATCTTCTATTTAATTATCTTATTAAATATTTTGTCTGTTTAATATAATTTAATTGTATTTAATGTTTAATTTTCTTTTTAAAAGTTTTATTATATTAAATGTTTTTTCCTTTGATTTAATTGCTTTTTTACTGTAGTTTATTTCTTTAATCTTTTTTTCTGTCAAGATTTTAACCCCAACCTTAAAAATGAAATAAACCCTTAAATCACAATGAAAATACTTCTGTTGTCACAATCATGAGTTAGTCAATTATTCAGTTTATCAATTCAACTTTATTTGTTTAGCACCTTTCACACATTACAAAACTAAACAAGCAAAGAGAAAAAACTATGCTAAAACTCTGATTAAAACTCAAAAACAAAAAGATTTAACATGGTAATAAAATATGTTGTGTCCAGGGGATGGAGGGAGTTTATTGAAGTCTTCTTGGGCTCACATGGGAAATCATTTAAAATATAAACTTGATATTCAGTCTAAGGAAACTGCAGAGCGACAGAAGAACCAACAATATCTCCTGTTTTCTCCTTTAATGAGTTGCTCTTCTTGTGCTTTCAGACCAAAGAACTACAGACTCTTCACAACCTGCTCAAACTCTTGGTACAGGACCTCACCACACGGGTCAAGAAGGTTTCCGTCTCATTTCTACTCTGAAGCTCACCTTCTCCTGCTCAAACTGCTGACAAATGTTTCTGCTGCTCTAAAGTCTGGTCTCCAGAACTTCCTAAAAACTCTCAAAGTCTCTTCTGCTGCAGGTTGCTTTGTAGAACTGTTGCAGAAAACCTCACTAAACCACATGGAGGGGCCTCAAGATAGTCGTCCAAATGAAACCATACAAAAACCAAACTAGTACAACCTAAACACTAAAGTCTCCTGCAGCCTACCAGAGAACCTCTGAGAACAGAGAATCAAGACAGGAACTCTTACCTTCTGGACAACCAACCTTGGTTCTCAAACAAGAATACAGAATGTGTCTGACCAAAAACCTCTGAAGACTCACTACAGCCAAGATAAAGACACAACTCAGCTGTACCAAATCCACTAATCACTGCACACATTAGCACCATGTGCTAACTGTGGCTAAAGAACCTCATTTACCAAGACAACTATCCAGTACAAAGCCCTAAAACACACCAAGAAACACATTAAAGCCTATTTTACTGCTGGAAGCTGCAAGCCAACGCCTAAAGAACAAACTAAAGCAATGGAGCCAAACCCGGTTCAGTGGTGAACAGAAGCAGAGGAAATGTTTGTCTGCAGCTAAATAAAGCAGGAAGACACTGAGCTGCTCAGGTGTTCCTGATAACACCAAGCTGCTCAGGTGTTCCTGATAACACCAAGCAGCCACCTGGACAGCCAATAGGAACACAGCTTACTGGAAGTCCAGAGGGCTGGCTTAGTGAAGTAAATTTAGTTTAAAGTTGAAGCAGAAAGTTAAAGAAAGTTGAAAACCACCTTCTGATCCCTGAAATCTCTGAGTTTTCACACAAAGAACACCTGAACATGTCAAACTGGTTCCATAGTAGAACCATCATTGTAAAAATGTCATAGTATGGTGTGTTGCTCAAAAAACATTAGGACCCGGCTGTCAGGGGACAAACATGTAAGAAACATGAGAACAGAGAGAACCCAACCAGTAGGTCACAGTTTATCATCCCCCAGTCATCTCCTGAAGTCCATATGGTGAGAGACATCAGTATCTGGTTGTTCATTTACCAGAGGATGCTTATAATCATGCTGATGTGGTCTGTACTCTACAGTATTTTAGTGACTCAATAAATGCCTAAGTTGTTTTTTTTTTTTTTTAAATGCTTTTTAGTTTTTAATAAACATTTAACAGCCTATATGTAATCAATAAATGGCCTTTGCCTATCTTAAGAAAAATTCACTCAGAACTCTATGTTAACAGTACTAAATAAATCAATAAATACATGCATACACACATAAATAAGTTAATACATTAACTGTACAGATAAGATTTAGATTTTAAAAAAAGTTGTTTATGTTTTTGCAGAATCCAGTATTGCTCACTGGTTGGTCATTACATTTTGTTAGTTTGATTTCACTGTTTAAAATGATGCCGCCTCTTTTCAGACAGAACCTGTGATAATAAAACAATACAAAATTTTTAGCTGCATGTTAATAAAGCACTTAAAGCTTTAAGTATGGCTAAATGCTTTTTTCAAAATTAAATATATCACTCCTTAGGTGGTAGTGGCCCCAAGTTCAGTAAAGTTGGAAAGATATTCACAGATTCAGACTTCCAGCATCAATAACTCATTAGATATAGGTTGTCAAAACATAAACGGTGCCTCTTTCCCATTGTTGCAAGGCAGACAATGTGCTACAAGCCCAGTTTTATCAAAAATAGCTGTCTTTCAAGCTACAGGAATAACATTGGTGTCTATGGAGTGAACAGGGTCCGTCTGCAATTTGCAAAACCACTGCAACAGTAAAGAGAGACAAATATTCAATAACTTCACTCTTATACATTGTAGTGTCACTAAAATCACTGCAGCCTTCAACTGGCTCCTGTTGACAAAGTGTTTTAACAGAAATGTAAATGCTGTAATTTGATTCTTTTAATGAACCATGTAACTTGAATGGATGTGATGCTGGTGTGACCACAGTGCACACGTCTGATGTTGCTCACAGTGGTCCAAGGAACGCTCAGGGAGTTTGTGTGTTTGCTCAGACTCAGGAAAAATTACAGGGAACATTGCATGCAATGTCCATTTCCTTACCTGTTTATATTCTCCAAATAAACTTTCTCAAGTAGAACACATCTCACACTGCTGATCCACAGCTCACACTGCAGCAGGTGTTTACGAAGGGACAGACGCATTCATCATTGCAGCACAGATTCACAGACCGGACTTCTACTCTTTTATTTAGACCTCCAGCTGGAAAGCCAGTCTGTTCAGACAATGCTGCTTGCTTGTGCTGCTTGCTTATTAATGAAACATGTCCTTATCCTGCTCTTAGAATTACAAGCGTCGAGACCTGAGTAGATGCCAACTGTATCTGCATGAGGTTTAGATCTGCATGAGATTTGCAGAATATTGAGAAGACTCAGCGAAAATTGTTTCACAAAAACACACTGTGCCATATGTTTTGCAAATGAAAATACTCCAAATGAACCCATGCGCCATTTTCTTGCTCGTTCAGTGTACAAGGTGTCTACAACAGCAATCCCCAGGAGTCATTGAACATAAAACTGTTCATTCTTCCAACACCCAGAGCAGCAAGAGAGGAGATGCAGGCAGGACCAATCTATATCTCCTGTGACCCTCAGCAACATGTCGTTATACTTGCTAATCAGATTTAGAGACAACAAGTGAAAGGATGGCCTCTCTGGGCCGTTTGCTTTCACAAATGGATCTGCTTAATATGGGAGATTAATAGACTACTATCTAATCTTCCCTGTGATTGAAGCTATGATCTTGTTACAGAGAAACATGATGGATGTTGAGGCAGCGCTACATGCGAGTCATGTTAACCCTTTCAAGACAGAATGCAAGGTTGCTTTGCAAGGTATTGTCTGTTAAAAGACAACGCAGGGCAGCAATCATAATAATGAAGATGTCTGCAGGGCTGGTGGAATATTAGCATCGGTGTGTGAAATGGCTTCTTTCAGCTCCCAACTGTGTCAAATTACAATATGAACCAATGCTCACAGGTTGTAAGAAAATAATTATGTCTATCACACATATTTTGTGTGTAATGTTGTCCCTGCTATGGTGTTTATGGTTTAATCAGAAAAATAAAAAAAATGTCTTTATCTGCATGATCTTTTTGAATATTATCTGCAACAGTTCTCACAAAATGCACATTGGTTGAAGACAAAAATAATCTCAGTGACGTGTCTGTTGTTCTCCTGCACAAAATCTCAGAAAAATGCAATAAGTTACCTGCAAAAAACACAGTTGCACCATATAATAAACATTTCTTAGTGTCAGTGGTGAGATTAGGGTTTGTAATTTATGTTTACTGGATCTCAAGACCAATATTTCTTCTTATCTTAATGAAATTCTCTTCTGCAATTGTCTCAGGTGTTTGATGTTGAACAGGTTTAAAAATGTAAAATACCACGTTGCAGGCAGAAGATAAAGATTCGCTTGGTTATAAAATGGTTTTATTTCTATGATTATACTTTGATAAAATGTGCATAATGCTGAAAAGATTATAGGGTGTGCCTTTTAATACAATCTGAGTGAGTAATACTCTCTCATAGTCTCCTGTGGGGCATTCAATAGACGAGGTCAGCACTGAAGTGTCTGTACAAACTGTTTCTACGATGTCCTTGAGAGAAAGATAACATCCAAGAGTACCTGAACTGATCATTACAAAGGCAGAGAGTATATTTAAATGACCTGTTAAAGCAAACACTGTCCCAGCTGTTGGGTGGAAATCCTAGAGTAAATACAGGCTTTCAAAAAGTGTTTTGTAGCACATTCCATGCCTCACATTTTTTGGGATAAACTGCAGTTTCCAAGGTCAATATTGAACCTTTAAGCACAATGATATAATTATTTTTTAGGAGAAAAGAGCTGCCAGTGACTCACAGTAGTAGATGTTCTCACTTCTGCAGTATATTCTAGTGTTGTTTTAAAAAAGAAAACTGGTCTAGGAGGCTGTAGCACCATGGTTATAAGACGCTGTGTAAATCACAGAGAAAAGCTGTCATCCCCGATAGGGCCTTGTTAGTTGCTACAGAACCATAATGACCGATGCCTCACAGGCAAAGCAATTATCAGGTACTTAACAGTCCGAACCTGTAATACATCTGCCATGGGCTAAGGAGGGATGGGAGGCGCAAGATCACCCCCGTCATCTACTTTTCGCTTTCTCATTTTCCCTATATATTCTGTCTTTTTCTTCCCCCTCTTTTTCTGTCTCTTTCTGTGTGTCTCCTTGTTTCGCTTCCCCTGTATTGCTCTATGCTCTTCTGTTCCACTCCCCCTTCTCTGTTCTCTCAGGGTGCCAGCTGGGAAACTGGCCTTGGGATACAAGCTAGAAGCATACAACCATATGCTAGATATTTTCATGGAAGGTGTGTGTGTGTGTGTGTGTGTGTGTGTGTGTGTGTGTGTGTGTGTGTGTGTGTGTGTGTGTGCGTGTGTGTGAAAAGGAAACAAGGGGGAGGGGTCTGACTTATTGTTGAAATGTACTACAGTGTAACAGTTAAGTAGGACATTTATCTGGCAGTGGTTTGTCTCCCCCTGTTGTGCTTGGGTGTGAGTTTCTGAGTTCCATCTCTATCCCACAGCTAAATGCCTTCAACATAGAGAATTTCTGCTGCTTTCAAACACACACACACACACACACACACACACACACACACACACACACACACACACACACACTGCAAACTGTACAGGCAGACTGCTGAGAGGGAGCTGCAAGAGACACTGACACAGCTTGCTCATTAGACAGTTTCTTCTTGGATTGAGGCCAAATATCTGCAGGTCATAAACTCACTGATGTAACAGGCGATGCAACTCGCTGATCTAGGGAAGTGTTGAAAAGCAACACATCTCTTTTTAGGACTGCCTCTTATCATTATTTACTGTGCTCGTGTCGCATTTTGTCCGTGAATATATAGAAACACAAGACAGTTATAGTGTGAGCTGCCATAGTGAGGGGATCTTCATGAGATAATTTTTCTTACACTGTGTATTACAGGCCTATCAGTAGCTACTAATAACTGCTTTTAAAACTGAATTAAATATTTTTAATTTCTTCCTTTTTTCAGTAATTAAAACGTGTGGCTCCCCTGAACTGTCACCTTTGTAGGCCCAGCTTCACAGCCGATCTGAAGAGGGTGTAAATAGGTATGTGTGCATCGTCTGATACACAAACAACCACCAATCAACTTATAAGTTGTTGCTGCAGCTGGAAAGGCAACCCTCACTGGTTTCCAACAGGTCACTTTACACTTGACATACAAATTTAGTTTGGAGTGCCATTATTTCCTGAACTGTTAAACCACTCCTTTAAATAATGAATCAGTTTGACCAATTTCAAACAGCAAATCATTGTATTGTTCTTTACCATAATGAATACATCATTCAAACATTCACAGTGTAGGTTGGAAAAAGTACTGCATGTGTACCCCTAGGCTAACGGCATCAATAAAGCTAATTGGAGTGAGAAAACTGAAGACCAGTCAATGAAACAAGATTGGAAGTGTGGGTTAGAGTTACTTTAACTAATAAAAAACAAAACAAAACAAAACAAAACATATTTAAACATTTTGTTCACTGCTTGCATAAATGACCATTTTTAAAGCCATGGCTGATCAAGAATAGTTGATTTGCATAAGCAAATAATGAGAATAGTAACAACTGAAGTAGATTTGCTATAGAATAATGTCAAAAAATGAAAATGTGCATTTTGGAGGGGTGCAGTCTGAGCTCAGACCTCAAACCAACAGAGACACTGTGGAATGGCCGAAAGAAAGCTGTTTACATCAGATATCATTCATATATGGTGAAATATCTGCTGAATGTTTTGCAGGTTTATTCTGCATCTTGTTTAAGAAAGTTTTACCATTTATCAAATCCAAAGATTTTACTTACTTTTCTCACCCAAACTGTGGATGCTTAGAGGGTGTGTTCACTGCAGACACAAAATTTTACAGCTAATTAGAAATATTTTTAGGTTTAGTACAAGTTTTTGTCTCGATGAAGAGCAGAACACATTTTCTACTGTATATTCACCACTGAAAACTCTTTAGAAAACTGGACCAATTTCTGAGGCATTTTAGGACACATCATGCAGCTCCTGTCTCCCTCCACTCCACCCCTTTACATGCACATGTTCATACCCCCTCAGGGCGAAAGTAAAGGGCCGGCCTCCATCTCTCATTAACCTACTGGCTGGATAAATCAAAGTGCAGGGCAGAGAGGAGAACCTCAGCCTTGGCCATTCAGATAAGAAGAATACCCTACACCAGCTCATAGCCTACAGCTCAGTGATATATGGATCTGCAGAGGCTAATAGCAAAGTATTGACAGGGAAATGGTGTGCTTATCCTGCTCCTCCATGCTGGGGAGAGGTCCCCAAAGCAGATGGGATACACTTTAGGGAGAGGGGAAGAGGAGGAGGAGGGTGAAAGGATGAGATAGAACTGCACTGGGACAAATTAGAGTCTTTATTGCTTTATTTCAGCTAATTTGTCTCTGAGTTAGAGTCTACAAAATAGTTTCCCATTTCCTGCTCATGTGAAACTGTAAATAGTGGCTGGATGTCCCTGATAAATGATTAGTTTCTACATGTTTGGACTTCTTTGACATCCCCTAGCAAATGTCTACATCCTATTAGTCTCAATAAGAGGTAATAAAGTCCTTTATGGCACTGGCATTGTTCATAAATATGTCTTACATTTTACAAAAAAAAAGACATGAGTTGCAGGTGCAGAATAATAGATAAGGCACATTAGACAAAGGAAATGATTGTGATTGGTTGTATATGTAAAAATCTGACTATCATATCATTTATGATGCTGTGAAGGCCAGAAGTTCCTTAGCCTTATAACCTCTCTCCCCTAATTCTCCTCACTTTGCACGTCCATAGAAGTATATTCTTCATGCCAGAAAGCAGAACTCTAATAATACAAAACACACAAACTAGAGCCTGCAATATGTTTCTCTAACAAGAACCAATAGATCAAGTTCCAGGCCATCCTCCCACTGGTGGAGTCTTTAATGCTGGAGTCAGTAGGTTATCGCTGTGGGCGCTGCACCTTGTTCTAAGTGCCAGCTTTATCAAGCACAACCAATTCTTCCTCTGATGTGGCTGTGGAAGCAGGAGATGGGGCCTAATGGCAACACTTCATCAACCTCAGTTAGAATGTAGAGAGAAACTGCAACCTCCGATGTCAGATAAAGATGCTGATGCTGTTTGGTTATTGGACCACCAGGCATAATTTGGTTAAAGCCTGCAGTGAACCACACCTGTAGTAGTTCGGAGCTTGTAACTGTCAGCTGATTCTTGGAAAGTGAATTGACAATGTTGAGCCTGTCATGCTATATACAAACAAGATGTACTGTGTGAGCTGAGAGTGGTGCTGTAATTGAAACAAGGACACACTGTGTCCTAGAATATTCAAAGAGTCTACAGTGAAATCATAGAGGGGTTTGGTGTGTCATCTGGAGACATTACAACACCTCCGTATGGCCACCAGGGGACAAAATGGATAACCATGAATAAATGAATGAGGAATCTGAGTGAGATGTGCATTCCACAAAAGCAAAGAAAACCCTTGCTCATGTCTAAAACATGCACACAATTAGGAGTGCCTGCCTGTTCATAAAAATGCCACTTATACTTCTTTTCATATTGTGCTCATGTGTTGTAGGAAAAATACAGCTACAGTTGCTTACGCAGAAATCTGGGCAACAATCTGATTCAGCACTTTTCAGGTAGTTACATTCATAAGAGGATCCAAAACAAGGCGAACAAAAATGTATGTTTTCGTCAACTCCGGAACATAACGAGCATGCATCTGCATCAATGAGCTATGAGGGAGGAAACAATGCACCATCCTACACTGCCAAATGCCTCTGTTCCTCTAAAGGAGACCACATATGACCACGTTCACATCTGGATGCCAAGCACTGTACCGGGGCCTGTCTATGACCATGATTATCCACTTGACATCTTTATAGTTCCATGGCAGACATCCTCTTCGGCAGAGCTAGAGACAGAAACGCAGAATGCCAAAGTGGCCCCACAGTGCTGGTGTGGGACCATCAGATTTTTGTGTTGAAATAATTAGCCTGCTTAGCTGCCATCTGGGCTCTGGTTGCTGGTGTGTGGCATGAGCCAGGTGCTTCATGGGTAATACCACAGAGAGACATTCAGCAGATGCTCATGGGTAGAACTGCCCACCTTGGCACAGATCTGGAATTAGCTAATCCCTACACAAATCTGAAGGGAAACCACAACAAGGAATACAGGCAAGACTAGCTTAAGGACAGCTTCTTGAGGCATGCCCATTTAGAGGGTTTAATGCAATTACAATAATTAGTAGAGGTTTAGTGAAATCTGGAGGAAGCAAAAAGTAAACTTTCTGTTAGGAAAATGCAGTTTTGTTAGAAGTAACTTTATAATCTAAAGCAGCAAAAATCTATGACAGTGCATTCTGCTCAGAATTGAATCCGCGATAACCGTACTTCCTCTGACATAAAACACAAACCAAATAATCAACACCCTTATCTATGAACAGCAGGTACCATTTAATTACTGCCCTGCCCCTACACGGCTCAAAATCTGAGGAGGTTTAAACATTTTTTGAGCAGTTCACTAGGCCAGTAACTTGATAAGGCCCCTGGATTTACTCGATGAGGTAGAAAGTTCCTGAGCAAGCAGCAGGCATGTGGTTGTTGTTCCCAGAGGGCTGGGAAACCGTATCTGCCCTGAAGGAGCATCCTCTTTGGTAAGCACTTCTTATCCAGGCCATCACTGCAGGCCGATAGCGGCAGGGTAATATCCAGTAACTGCAGCTTTATGTGCGATCCAATACTTGGATCAATCCCTAGGACAGGAGGATTGCCATTAACCCCTGAGATCTCACCGTCTTTCTCTCTTGTTCTCTTTTCGCTAGTGACTCGTTTCTTCTCTTCGTACTGCAACAGAAATCATGAAATCACTGTCAAGAGGGAAAAAATTTGCTCTATATATTTCTCTGAAGCAGGAGCGAAGTGCGACACTGCTTTGAATTTCACACAAAACTGACGCTTTCAGTAAAGGTGTCAGGTCAGGATGTGAGTTGTGTTTCACCATAAACAGTTAATCCTTTAAACGTTAACGTGTCTTAAAAATAACACAAAGCACTGTGAGGCAAAAACAGCCGTGTACGTGTTATTATGAATATACAACAGCATGCTGATGTTTAAGTGCGTGTGCATTCTGTTTGTGTTGGGAGGTGAAAACAATGCATAGGTTTATATTTCTATATCGACAGTATGATTAAGCATGAGTGTGCACACGCAGGCTTGTGTTTGAGAGTGTGTACGTGGAGAGAAAGCTAGAAAGACAGTTATGAAGAGAGATGGTGTGAACAGGAAAGAGACAGTGGGTTTGAGACTTTGTTTGAAACTCCCAATACTTTGGGGAGTATTGCCCCATATACTGTCCCATGTGACTGAACAAAAGAAAGCTAGACTGAACCAAAGATATTGAGCTCTTGCAGAGCATTTCTACTGTTGCCACTGAATATAAATGGATAAATAGTTGATTAACATGCACTGCTATTCTCATTTTAAAAATGACTTTACATGCTACAAAATGGGCATAACACATATTGTGACGGGGTGGCATTTTCAGCAAAGATTCATCAAAAAAAAAAAAAAAACTTATGGTATGAATGTGGGACACTGCAGACAGGATACATGTTTTTTGTAAATGTAAATTACTATTTACAAATGTGGGTAAGAGTTGACATAAATATTTGCTCTCCTCATCATCTAATAATAATTATTTAGGCTTATTTAAAGAAAAGTGGTACAATTCACGAAGCTCTTAAATTACTTCATGACATAAATTGTTTGGAATTTATAGTGGGTTAACAAAAAGGAACATTAACAAACTAATGTACTATACAACAAAAGTATATTCAGTTCTAACATATATTCATAATCATGCATTTTTTATTAGATATGTTTTACCACAATATTGTGTAGAGTGATTTGAATCCAATTTAGCAACAATAAACCATTAACCTACAGTGTAGTATGATTATGGTAATTATTTTAAGCAAGAACTTACATATGAACACTGTAATTTTTTCCTGTTAATTAAGATATAGAAAGAACTACCTTTTTACCAAAACATTATTTCTACATAGTGACATAAAATCAAAGCTTATTTTTTGCCAACAGACAAAAAAGTGGAGAACGCAGTTTTATTTTCTCTAGACAATTACAACTGACAAGTAGCTCCTGAATGTCAAACAGTTTAAGTCTAATTAGAAGCATGAGAAGTTTCACTTACCTCGAGTGTTTCTTTTTTTAAGAGGGTCAAGACCCCAGAGCTTGAACTCAGGTGTAGAACAGGAAGGTTGAGCACATCCTCTCTTTTCCATGCAAACGTCAGAGGCCACGAAGCAGCTAGCTGAGCTTGGCCACATCACCATAACAGGCATGAGTGCAAGAGAGCCGTCCAGGCGGCGGGCGGGCTGGCGGCCGGCCGGCCGGTCTGTCTGTCGGAGGCTTGGTCAGTTGGCCCGGCAGCAGAGACAAGGGGACAGGCACACAGGGAGAAGAGCTGAGCCGGAGTGGGCTCTGCTGGAAGGCTTTTTCGCCTCTCCTTCCCTGAATGAAAGCAATCCCTAAGAGTGAATGGGTAATGAGAGACTGGCTCCTGAGATTTTAGCTTTCTTAATCATGTTCATAATTAATTCAAGAACATTGATAATTTCATTACATTCTTTTTGTCTTATCAATAAATGATGTGCCTGCACTTTTGGTCTTGTGTATACGGGAGAGAGGGAGGAAGAGAGTGAGGGAGAGGGACAAGAGAAGTAATACTGCACTAAAAGCACAGGAGATGGAAAATGATACAAACAGGGAAGTGGTAATTATAATCTTTGACCAAGCCACTGGAAGCACAATATGAAGTCAAGTGGCTACAAATAATTAATAAGGCCTCCTGGTGCGTGTGTGTATGAGTGTGTGTAGGTGTGTGTGTGTGTGTGTGTGTGTGTGTGTGTGT